>NW_010244711.1:0-29929 GCF_000690775.1 Eurypyga helias | reverse complement strand
AGCCAGAGTTAAACCACGACAGTTATTTTTCTCAGAAGGTGTACTTTAAATTAGATAAGTATAGAGGAGTTGACATAAGCTACTTATTAGAAATCTGTTTTGTGAGTTAAAAAGTGTACGTGAATACCCGAGGACCTGGCAGCAGGGTATGTGGCTCTCATACTGGGAAAATAACAGCTCCAAAGAAATACAACTAACTTCTGTGGTTTATTTCAGTTGTGAAGAAAGTACAAAAATTACTTGAAATATCTGGGGTGAAGTGACTGCTAAAACATATGTTTGGCTGCTTGCTTTACCTCCTGAGCCATATTCTTCTGTTGTGGTTATGGTGCAGTTGATGGGGACCCCGAGGTGCTCAGGGTGACGGTCGCATCCTTGGTGGGGAGCCAGCCCGGGGGGCTGCAAGCTGCTGATGCTGCTCTCCAGGTCCTGGTGATGTTAACTACCTGCCTGGCAGCCTGAGGAGCCCATGAGCCATCCCTGTTGCATGTAAGCCTCATCAGCTTGATTAGTTGAGCAACGCCAATTTCATTATGCATTTGTCAAAAGCTGGGAACTAATTATTTCCCCACTTAAATGGGAGTCTCTTCATTTGAGACTCCCCAGAAATCGCTGTGGCCATTTACCCATGCTAACGGGATATGAATATTCAGAAGAGAGGCTGAGCCTTGTAGCTGAGTATGTCCTTGCTCTCCAGGCACCTGAAATGCATTCCTACGCTCGTACAACCTCTCCCTTGCTGAACTGTAAATAAATAAATACCAGCTAGCTGTGCCTGGCTTTTTCTCTCCTTTGGGCAATGACAGACTCTTTGAAGTACCACGGTGCAGAGATGAAATCAAGTTGGAAATTCAGAGTTCACCTGCTTGATTTCGCTCTCATTTTAAAATGGATCAAAGAGAGGGACTGTGGGGTTCACCTTGCAGATTTCAGCAAAGATAGCCTTTTCCAGGACATTGCAGAGCCGGGGGTGGGCTGTCAGAAGCACAGCATACCCAGACTTAGAGAAGTCCCCCGTTCGTGTTAGAGGGGTCACAATTTGGAAAATTTTAAAGGCTAACGCAGCTATCGCTATTTTCTTTCACTCGGGAAAGGTGGACAGAAATGCCCTGTTCAATAGCTAATATAATTGGATTGCTTTAACAATCTGTCCTGTCTCCTGTAGTTAAAACTGAAATGACAAGCTGCTTCAGCAGAAAGGAAAAAAAAGCCTTCATGATCGAACCTTGCAGCCCATTAAATTTTCTGCTTGTAAATGAATCCTACAAAGAAATTCCGGGCTCCCCCAGAGGGAATGCTGTCCTAGCATCCCTGCAGACTCCTGTATTGCGTCCTGCCCTCAGTGACCGGTGACGGGTCTACCACCAAAGCCATCGCTCTTTGGCATCTCTGGGAACGTACCAGAGCGGCAAAATAGGAAAAGGACAGAAAGAAAATGAGGAATGACAGAATAAAACTATACATCGATATGTTAATTGTGAATATTGATACTTTCTGACATATTATCTGAAAGTCAACTGATACTGCTAAACACAAATACACGCTTAAAGACCTGCAGGAGACATGACAACAAGATAAGCCTGAAGCTTCCCCTCACTTTTTAGCCTTTTGCCTTTCAGGAGTTTCAGGCTGTTGCAGAAGGTAAGTCAGAAAACGTAAATTGGGAACATGAAAGCCGATGTGCGGCTCAGCACTATTTTTCAATCCTATAATATGGCAAGTTGCTCTTCTGTTCTCGCGGCAGGCGTGCGGGAAGCTAACGAAGCGTGGTTCACGGCACACTGCTGAAAGGGGCTTTGGCATGTTTCCTCCAAAGATCTGAGAGAGAAAGTTCTCTGTCTACATCGGTACATGCCTAAAGGCTAGGGAAGGTAACAGGTAGAAATCTTTCCTTTAATGAGAATATGGGATGATAACATTCAAATAACCCAAAGACAAAAATACGAATCTAAAACGAAGGGGTATGTTGGGAGAAGTTCCAATTCAGGCTGATTTCATTGCATATAAACAAGAGATACTTCAACTTCAGTATCATATTTTACAGAAAATAGCTTTAGAATTCTCCTTTTTTTTTTGAGAAAGTGAAATAAGTGTTTTCCTAAAACAGCACTTTAGTAAAGCAACAAAACTGGGAGGAAGAAGCAGTAGAAAAAAAGAGTGAAAGTTAGAAGTAAAGCCTGCAAGGATTTCCTTTTTCGAAAATGTATTTGTGGAAGGTATGTGCCGTCTTTCCCACAGCCCTGACAAGTAGTTTTAGGTTATCTGAAGTGTTCCCTCCAGCCTCAATTGGACAAGTTGCTTATAGCATAGAGAGCTTTTAAATCATTCCCATGCATTGAACTGATCTACCTTTTTGCCGAGAGAACAGAACATTTGTTCTGAAAGATGTGCACAATTCCAAATCTTGAAAGTTTTACCTCTTTCTACTTTTTTTTTTTCCACCTAAATGTAAAATGGAGATCTTAGAGATAGAAAGTAGTTTTGTTATTTGTATGTTTGTAGGGGAATGACTCTTATAATTTGGTCTGTATTACTAAGTAGTTTTTCTCTTTGCTATGTATGAGACATCCAGCTCTTTTTGAAGGGTGGAGAGGTAACATAAGTGTAAACCACTCTGTGAACGATCTGAAAAAATGTCTTGTACAAAAATATTTAATTCAGTTAAGATAGATATAGATTAGAATAGATACAGATAGATTTTATACAAAAAACCATGAAATGTTCAAGAAGATTTTTTGATTCATAACAGGACTAACAAGGAAATGCTGTCATAGAGTGGGTCCAGTGATCCACCTAACTGGCTACCCAGTGTCTTGAACGAACTGTGTTAGAGGTTCACTGTCCTTCAGCAAATGAAATGAAAAGGTCATGGAGTCTGTGACGTACCAGTGGAATAATCTCGCTAGATGGGGCTTCTGGAGGTAGACAGCTAAAAGCTGAAACTCCGACTTCAAAAATCAATGTGCTTTATTTCTAGAATAGTTTCTAAGCGTGGTAACTGGGAAGAAGATGAAAGCTGAGCTGAGCACGTGGGTTCCTGTTCAGTGATGGCCTGGGTCTTCTGGCCGTCCGAGTGCATGTCAAGTCTGTAGTGTGGGGGATGTTTCTTTGGGCAGGAGTCTTGACCGTGGGGCCTGATGCAAACCAGATCAAGGTACACATCCATCTTGAAGAAGAAAACACGATTGATGCTCCGACAATATGAGAAAAGGAACTGATTTTCAGGAGCTTTTTGAGTCGCTGCGTACATTCCCTTGACATTAAGGCTGCAGGGTTGCCATCTATTTTGCACTGATCTTCACTGGTGCTATGGACACGTGGTGTCTTATGGGACTGAGATTTGTGCGTTTAGGAGGAAGATCTGGCATTTAGTTATTTTTAGAAGACACTCCTATTCACCTGGAAAGCTGTGAGATGCCCCAGATGTTTTCAACCTTCACTGAAGTCACCGTGCCACTCGCAGACGCTGCTCAGCAGCTTGCGGGACCAACACCTGAACATCCTCCTCTTCCTGCAGACTGAAACGGGAACGCTCAGCTCCTCTGCCAAGACAGCACCTGCTGACCATCCGTCTGTTGAACTTTACAGTTAATAATTTTCCCTCCTGCTTATTTCTTTAATGCCTGGGAGATTTCGCTTTACGTTTGCTGAGATCAGTTCATTAAAATACTAATTTCAAACTGTAATTATCTGTTGGTGAGCATTGCTGGTTGAACCAGCGGTAGCACTGATATGCTCTGAGCTGCAGGAGAGTTCCCAGATGCTCCGTCCCCTCGAAGATCCTACCAGGAGACACTGTGGCACTCAGCTAGAGGCCGGCTTGCAAGGATTTTGAGGGGAGATGTTTTAAGAATCAGTTAACCATTAAGACTTATTTTATGTGGTAGAGAAAATGCATTAACAGAAAACTGCTGCATCCTTTAGAAATGAGGCTGATTTTACTGAAGTTGTCATCGAGGTTCTGCATGCCTTGTAAATTTTAAATTAAAAATCAATTATGGAACAGCCCTTAATCTCATCTTCGGAGTCGATTCATATTTGGATGCGAACTCTGAGACCCCAGGTGACCTCCCTCAGCGCTAAGTACGGCACAGCAAAGGCTGATTTTCTATTTTGCGACTCGCGTGCCGTTATTCAATATTTTACTGCATTATGAAGAAGGGAGTTTTAATAATTGAGGCAGATTAAATGAATAAAAGGATGCTTCTGACAAGTTAGAAACAGAGAGAAGCTGCGCATTTCTAGCAGATTTCAAGCTCTGTATTATTACAATGCGTAAGAGATGATTAACAAAGAAAAATATTACAGTTATCTACTCCCTTTGAGAGTCTAACTAATGAACCTCTAACAGCTGCTGTTGAAAAATCAGTAACACCATCACTATCAATTTCAAGACAAAGCACAGCTGACAGATGTTGGAAGTGATAAATCAGGCTGCACAAGGATTAAAATAACAAGCCCCAAATGGCCTTTAAAAGACAAAGGTGCTGCAGCAAACTATTTTCAGCCACTTTGGATACTGTCAAAAGATAGATCACTGATACAATTATCTTGCAAAAACAGTAACGACCGGAGTAATATGTTATGAAAAATCTAACAATGGCGATACTTGAGCCAAGTTTTGGAAAAGAACAGGTTTTATAGTCATTTGTGCTTTTAATGGCAGAACTGAGAATGCCGTGCTGCCCCGAATATTACTTCTGGGAATGAGTTATGAGAAGTACGCACTGGGCTGAAGCATAAAACGTAACTGAATTGCATTCTTGTACATTTTAATTAATCCTATTTTAAAGCAAGAAGTTACATTTTAATAGGCAATGTACACCATTATTTAAATAAGGCATAAGATTTTTCTGTTGCTTCACTGCAGGCTGCATTTCCTAACAACCTGTCACTGATGGGATAGAGATAATTAGAAGCGCCCATTCCTGGAAGATACCTGGTGCTTGCAAACTCTGCTGCCTTTAATGGGAGACAACTGCAGCGCGGGGAGAGAGACCTGAAACAGATTCCCAGTTTCTGAACTTTATCTCGGCTTTCACTGTTAAGTGCATCTTGTCAGAGGGTGCGTAGCTCCCTGTTGGGTTGGGGAGGAAACGCTTAGTTTAAAGAATAAAAAAATGCGGATATTTTCCGGGCATGACTCCTGGCTTGGAGAGGGTCCCACAGGAGGGATGGCAGGGCATGCTGTGTATCTGCAGCGTGGTGCCAAGCTGGCTCCAGGTGGTACCCATGGAGAGCTGTCCTGTCCCCAGAGCAGGCCTCATATCGCTTTCACACGGCGGGAGAAGGACAGCTTGGGGACACCAACGAGCCCAGCAGGCAAAGCTCCCACTTGAACAGAGATGCCACAGGTGCTTCCTGTGCTGCGTCTTGGGAAAGCTGTGGTCTTCCCCAGTCCCTGGGCAACACCCATCTGCTAAAAAACCCATCAACTGCGGCTATTCAGTGACTTGGAGATTCCACCTGAAGAACACGTGTGGATGTATCCAGGAGTCCATCAGCTGGGCAGGGATAGAATGATAGAATGGTTTGGGTTGGAAGGGACCTTAAAGATCATCCAGTCCCACCCCCTGTCATGAGCAGGGACACCTTCCACTAGACCAGGTTGCTCAAAGCCTCATCCAGCCTGGCCTTGGACACTCCCAGGGATGGGGCATCCACAGCTTCTCTGGGCAACCTGTTCCAGTGCCTCATCACCCTCTCTGTGAAGAACTTCTTCCTGATATCTAATCTATGGATGGGGGGAATGACTCGCAATCTCACGCTCAAAGCATTTTTCCAGAAAATGCATCTCATTGTTTACTTCAGATGCGATGTTCCTTCCTGGAAATCCTTCTTCCCCTGTGTGCTTTTGTTAACACACCGGGAGGGGGCAATCAGACCCAAGGCACTGCAAACTGTGGGAGCTGCTTGGTACATTCTTGGTGCATCCCTAGGAAAAACGTTTCTGCTCAAAAGCTTTGTGATAGAAACACGTGGGATACACAGGAGTACAGTAGATTCCTACCAATCTGGAGGGAAAAGATGACCTACCGTTCAACAAGCAACACTGTATGTGGGAGGGTAGGCTGCCTGGGGAGCATGGGGGCACAAACGCCGGCGCCGAGGCTGGTTCGGGGAGGCAGGCAGATGGAAGGGGTCGCGTGTCAGGGAGAAGCTCCTCCATTTATCTCTTTTCAATGAAGTGGAGCCCCTTTGGGAAGAACCTGGCTAGCACGGGCGTGTAGCCTTCCTGTGGCCACGCCAAACACCCATCCCTTGCTGGGAGTACCGAGCAGCCCCTTTGCACTGCCTTTCCCCGCCTGCTCCAGCAGACAACACCGTTGCCCCGATTCGGGATGAAGGTAGGGCTGAGGTTTGCCTTCCTCCCTGCCACGCAGCCAGGTGTGGAAGCTGGGGTTGGGCTGGGAGCTGCCCGCCCTCCTGCCTGCTGGCTCACAGCTTCTCTCCTCCCCGCAGTATGCGTGGGAGACCATGGCAGCTTTCTAAATTAAATTAAAGTCTTTTTCCCTTTCAAACCACTTAGCATGAGGTAGCACACTGGGGCACTTGGAGATATTTTATTGCTGTCTACACACGTGCATGCATGCTGCTTTCCTAAATGAATTAATCCCTTAAAGAAGAGAAAATCATTGACTGAAGCTGCCTTATTATTAAGTTTTAAGGTGAAACAATATTAGCCTTTGCCTAGCAGCAGCCAGCCATGCCTGCAGCCATTGTGTGCTGCATAATGGTATAGTAACAGTAATTTCATATTGTAAGGTCCTATTGAAACCCAATTTTAAAACCTTTTAATTTATTCAGCCATTTTTAATGACCCTAAGAAGAGGAAAAACAAAATTCCTTTCAGCCTGAATTTGCACTTTGAATTTTTGGGAGACAGTTTGAGGTTAGTTGGTCAAATCTTTTCTAAATGAAAAGCTTTCTGAAATGGAAACATTTTCCTTAGCTTTTCTTTGGCTATTTATCGATATAAAAACTCGGCTTATTTGATTGATTGTTAAAACAAACAGACAAACAAACCAGAATTAGTCTCATTCAAGACCAGTGCTAGGTACATGAAATGTTAATTCCAAAATGAAATTCTAGATTTGAGATATTTTTAAAATGCCAAGGGCCAAATTTAAAATCCAGTCACCATATAAGTTTTAACAGGGTTAATTAGAAGTTGGTTAGTTATCTGTTCTGGTATAATAAATCCATGACTTAGGTTTAAAAAAAGCGAGAAGAGATGAGTTTGATAACCAGTTCGACTGGAAGAATGTCACGACACGTGCCTGCCTCGTTCTCTTTCAGTAATTTACAGAAATATTTAATATCTAGGATCTTTGTACATGCACTGTAAGAATAGAAAGAGGATCTGAAGGAAGGAAGGCTTACATCAGATGAAAATGTTACATTCTAGCACAATAGGAGTTAATACAAATTGCTCTCATTTGCATACAAAAATATAATTTCAAACCTATTTGCTTCCACATATGCCACATCTGTATCAAACAAAAAGGGAATACATTCAACACATCTTTACATCTTTCAATCTTTCTTTCACTGTGAATTACTGTGCACATAACCCCAAGTATTAATTTGGTCTCAACCCACGATGCATTTGATGTATTTCAATTGGCATATAAAAAATAACATTTCAGGTTGTATAAAAGAACTGTACTAGCAGGGTGCTTGCAGTTGGTGAAACAAGCACTAAAGGCAGATAAATCACCCACTGGAAGACTGGGGATGGGGGAAATGGGACTCTGGCACATCGCTTTTAAGGCACACATCTCTAAAACGTCAACCCTAAAAAAAGAACAAGCCAGTTCCAAAGACTCCACAACTGCAAATAAGACTTACAGGTCCCTGCTTAATTCACGCACTGTCTGAAAGGGTTTCATATGAAATAATGTTTTTCTTATTAAGTAGCCAAATTCTGAGTTTGTATAATTAAAAAAAAACAAAAACAAAAACAAAAACAAAAAAAACCCCACAAAACTAACCACAATTTATGACTGGGTTTGGGACTCAATGTTAAAAAGCGGCATGAAGAATCTCAAAGCCCAAACAAATTTGGGCTAGGAAGAATAGGTTTTTAAAGCAAGAGATGTGAGATGTGAGCTGATAAGGAGAAGGTGCAAGAACTGGCTATGTGTAAGAATCAGGCTTAAAAAGTCATATTCCTCCTTGTTTCTAATGCGTGTTTTCATATAGATCGTGGAGATCAAGAAGGAAGCAAATCTAAATGTAACGCTGCCCAGCTCCTAATAAGCATATGACAGCCAAAAAAGCAACTCAGTTGTAAATATTTTAAACTGCTTCCCATGCGTAGGGAAGGTGGTTCTACAGGGACAGCAAGTAATCCTTTGTATTAAAATTGAATGTGCTGCCCTACTCGATCAATTACAAAGATTTCCTGAAGTCTATAAATATGTATGTGCATGACTGAATCAGTAATAAAAATGTGATTTTATAAATCCCTGAGTCTCCATGATCAGGCCAATAAACTGTTACATCAAATAACATTACAATTCCTGATATCTAAGAAAGTGCCAGTTGCTTGTGATGAACCGTTTCAGGAAGGGCTCCTTTGTCTGTCCTACCTGCCTGCAACGCTGCAGGGATAAGGATAAAGGGAGCACAGCCTCATGCCAGTTCCCTGTGTGCCTGGGTCACCCACCGGTACAAACTTAATGTGAATCAGGCATGGCCAAAGTAGGCAAGGTATATGCATGCTACTGCATTACTGATTTTGGTAAATAAATCTGATTTTCCCTGTTCATCTTGGCTGGGGTCAAAGCAGGAACCTTCCAGCTACTGTTGGAGGCGTATAAGCTTCTTGCTGTCCACAAGCCATGCACAAGGCGAGAAGGATGGCTGGACTCACAGTGAGAAACAAGGATTATCATCACCTACATTCAGAGAACAAGAAGCTTTAATACGTTACTTGATTGAATAGAGAGTTGGTATTTCCAAATCATGCTCCAGAAAAGAAAATCTTGGCAGATCTCCTTCCAGTCAGCAAAGGGCAAGTGGTTTGTGTTGGACTTTGCTTAGGGCTCAGCTGCATTTCAGCCAAGAATTCTGATAGCGGAATATGGATCAAAGTGTCTAAACAATTTTGATGTGCACTTCATTGCTGCTCAATACTCAGGAGAAGATGCTTTCTCTGGGGTGCCAACAGCATTCTTCACTTAGCTGCTTTTTCTCCCTTTTGTCTTCATAGTCACTACACAGGACAAATGCAGCACAGACTGGAGGGAGGAGAGGTTGCTACGCTACTGGTTTGGGATGCTGCTTTCCTGGACTCGTAGCCAGACCGTGATGTTCCCACCACTGTTCATCTCAAGGTATGAAAGCTGCTCCTGCTCAGGTCTGGATGCAGGGGGGTCGGTCATGTGCCAACAGCCTCTCTGCTCCTATACCTCACTGGTGCCATCCCACCTGGTGCTGTACGTTGGGAGCACATCACTAATACCAGCTTTGCTTTAAAGGCAGCCAGTCTCCTCTTCTATATCCTGGCTTGTCATGGAAACCCTCTCCTTCCTCACTACTGGTATTCAGGCATGTGCACACAAACCCAAGAGAAAGCAGTTAATTAGGAAAAACGTAAGTACTAAAAAGGCCAGATAAAAGTCTGATATTCTACATTTAGAGACGTACTTTCCTGTATGTTAAGTCCAAAGCTAAACGTACTATACCTGACTTATTTTTGGTAATAAAAACATTACATTTTCATGACTGTAGTAGGAAAGCATTCCCTACGAAAAGTCAGACTCATGCAGCCAACCACAAGTTTCAGTAAGAAGTAAGTGGAAAGTCTCTTGGCTGCATATTTAACTTCTCATCATAGAATCATAGAATCCCAGAATGGTTTGGGTTGGAAGGGACCTTAAAGACCATCTAGTTCCAAACCCCCTGCCATGGGCAGGGACACCTTCCACTAGACCAGGTTGCTCCAAGCCTCATCCAGCCTGGCCTTGAAGACGGTCCGGGATGGGGCATCCACAACATCTCTGGGCAACCTGTTCCAGTGCTTCACCACCAGAACAGTCTAATAGCTACAGGCTAGACTCCTGTAGCCTGTAGTCCTAGCTACAGGCTAGGCTCCTGTAGTCCAATAGCTACAGGCTTCTCCTGTCCAATAGCTACAGGCTAGACTCATGCAAATAACTGATACCTGTGCTTGTGGCAGAAGTCAATTTTAACACCAGGTAGTCCTGAGAGGATACACTCTGTTGCAGGCCACGACTGGCTAACTACTGCTTTTTGTTTTAACTATTTGTATTACCTGATAAATGAATGAACAAGATCCATGTGGTTTTTATTGCTCCACCCCAGCTTCAACAGAGCGTCTTGTATTTTTTGCTGTGGCTAATGTTACAATTAAACCTTGGTATACAATCTGGGAATTTATAGAAAGCCTTCTCTGCTGTGCTGCACAAAACGTTTCTTACAGAACCATTCCTTTTCTGATCTCCTTCATGCCTATATTATGTACAGAGCAAACAATCAGAGGGAATCAAATCATACAACCTACAAAAAGAGTGAAAAACAGGGCCTCACTTGCTCCCAGTAGTGAAAAAAATGTAGCATTAAGACTTGAAACTCGTTTCTGATTTTCTGTGTTCGTAACAGGGTCTCTGAACAGTGAATTATCTCACATACCAGATGTGCAGCAATATCTAGGTACAACAGGGTGTGATAAATATGGAATTTCAGCCCTATTTCTTCCTTTATGTTTTAAGACCAATCCTTACTCTGATTTTAATTTAGGTTTTTGTCGTGATTTCTGAGTGCTTTGCGGGGTGGGAGAGAAGTGGGGACTTTGGCGTTCAATTATAGAAATGGAAAAAAGAAATCAGCTGGGACTCAAGAGTATCAATCAACATCCAAACCTCTAATTTTGTTTAAACTGGTGCAAAACTAGAGTATAGAAACAACTTATGCTGATGTGATTAACTCCACTTAAGTGGAATTTGCCCCCAAGGACAGCAGTCTCCTGGCTGACACAAGCTGCATTTGGAACTGAAATAAAGTGGAGAGATCTTGAATGTTATTTGAACCACTGTCAAATGCTGTTTTGAAAATACTACTTGGATATTAAGTATTTGGAATACACTTCAATATACAGCACTCTTACTTTTCTGTTACTAAGAGGTTTACCAATAATAACAATAAAAATATTACTCTTCTGTCTCGGTTGAGAGGCGGTAACCTTGTAAAGCAGACAAAAGGTGTTCCAAGAGCATGATTTTCATGTATAAGTAGTCATCCTGGAAATAGAGGAAATAAAAGTTTGCACCAAGATGCATATAAAACTTGGATACAGCTTGCTAATTTTTCTGGTATGTTAATAGTATTTGGGAGCTGGAAAGTGGGAGTTTCAGCTCAAGAGACCAAACCACAGTGGGGGAAAACATGTTTTATTCTTCAAAGCACATTTTTTGCCTTGCTGTTTCTCCAGGAAGGTTCCTTTGCCTGCAAGGAGTCATCGAGTGCTCTTTGGATTCAAAGGAAACCTCTGGCTGGTTTCTGTGGGCTTTGACTGGGGCCCAGTGAACATCAGCTTGGTGCGATGGTTCTGTAGGCGCGCAAAGACAAAGGTTTCTGTGGAAGTTGAAAAGGTTTGGTTACTTCCAGGATCAAATGGCTGCACACCTTTAAAGAAGCTGAGCATGATGTGCAGTGCTTCCAGTCATCCACAAATGAACGAGCTAATTAAATTTTTTTTTTTTTTTTTCCTCCTCTGGTATACTGCTTAGTCCAATTAAGTCACTAAGCCAATCATCTTGAAATAAATCAACCATATTGTTACATAATTCTTTTTAATAAACAGAGATATCATTATATGAACTAGGTTCTAAGCGTGCCAGATGCTCCTAAAGAAGAAGTCTCATTTATTTCATCGATTTTAAGAAACAACCCATTCATGTGTGATAGCTTTTATCATCCAAATTGCTAATCCTTATCTGAGTTTAAAGTAGATTTCTGTCTCTCTCATACACAAATGAAAGGACAGAACAGCTAAATATGGACCTCCCTTAATTCCCCATCACACAATCACACAAAACTTGTCCTAAAACACTGAATGAACAACCTTTTTAACATAATTAATAGCATTGCAATAGAAAAGAGGCCAAAAAAACCTCTTAAAATTACTACTCCCAATATGAAGAAAAAACATATGACCTTTGAAAACAAAGGCTTTGCTGAAGAATGAGCACATGCTGGAAGGTTAGCATGTCTGTACGGGGAAGAAGGGGGTGGAGTGGGTTCATTGCCAGCCCACAGTGCTGCCCAGTAGTTGTGCTCAGCTGTAGAGGAGAGCAGAGCGGGCAGCTAGTGGGAACAGCAGTGGGCTTAGCATCTCCGACAGAGTTGGAAACCTAGTTCCCTCTGTAAAATAAAAGATTATGTGCTCTAGTTTTGATTAACGTTTCAAAGATAATATTAAAGGAGATGGGACGTAGAGATGTTCCCTTCAAATACAGTAGGCTGTTTCACAGGAGAGCACAAATCTAACCCAGCAATCAAGTGAGATTGTTTTTATCTTTCTGCCCTTGGTTTAATACTTGTTTTTTCTCCCATATAGAGAAGATTATACAAAAAAGTGTTTTGGTTGGGGTTTTTTGTTGGCTTCATTGAAGGGTTGAATGAGTCACACAGAAGTCAAGGTATGCAAAGGAGCTTTAGCTGACAGTCCTTTTCTAACTCACCAGCGAGTGCTTCCTGAAGCAATTGCTACTGAACATTAGCAACCTGCACCCCTCAAAGATGCAGGATGTCCCAACATCATTGAGAAGAAAGAAATGGTGATTACCGAATATTTTTGGTTCACCTGTGCCTACCACCCCGATTTGTTCTTCTTTATTTTGGACCTCAACAAAACAGCTTTTGCTTTGTATTTTTACTTGGGCAGTGATGATCGAGAGCTATTTCTCTGGATAAAAGTTGAAGTAAAAACCCCTGTGGTTTCCATTTGGACATTACAGGGTTGATGTGTTTTGCTGTCACGTTCTATTTTCAAATGCATGACATTGCACAGGTGTTCAGACTCCAAATCCTCAGCTAAATCTGTCATCTCTCCGCTGCTTGTCACTACAGCAGCTAACAAACGGGGGGAAGATGAAGTTCCCGTATGGTAGAAAACTGCATGTGCTTGACAATGGTTAACCATAATTTCTTTCTGTAGCTGAAAAATTATCCCTACACTTGATAAATTCTCAGGTGTTACAATTGCTTTGAGGTTCATTTGCTTATCTGGAATTTCTCAATTTAATAATTTATCTACACACCCTTAATATGTAGGGGACAAACTAACAGATGATTAAAAATGCAAATTGTTTTTGCAGGAGCAAAAATTGATAGTTGGACTTGAAACATAGGCTGGCAGTTTTACCTCTGTGCTTGCTAACCTTAAAAGACTGGTTGAATTCAGAAGTATGAGATTTACAAAGAATTACAAATAATTCTCCTGTGTCTGCCTTAAGCATATATTATTTCTGTATCTGTGGGTATTACTAAAATGTAGCACAGCTAAGTATAATAATCAGTATTTTAAGCAAGCTGGTCTTGAGTTTTTACTCCACTAATGGGGCTAACCCACACTAATGATGTTCTCAAAATTTTTGCTGAATCTCATACACTGCTGATGTAGACCTCAGGGAAAAATACACCGTGTTCCATCTACTTAGGGATAGAGAAAGATAGAATGAAGCAGTTCTAACAGGACTGGTGCTTCAGAATCAGTAAGAGAATGCACATTGCTGCTCCCCCCCAGAGCATCCTCAGCCACCAGGAACATTTCCAGTGCCCCTGAGGCATATTTTTTGTCTCTACACGACCATTTACTGCTGCAATATTGGAAGACCGAAGTCAAGACCTACCCTTGCAAGTAAAGCTTAGATTTTTCTAAAAAGATTTGAAGTGAACCATCAGGCTCTTCCAGTTAACTTACAGAAAAAATTGTGAATGGCAACTATTCCTTTGCATACAGTTATTTAAATTTTGGTTTAATGATCACTTAGCATCCATCACCAAACCAAAACAGCGGTGCCTGTTTCAGTGATAAAGCATTGAACTCCAAGGGGTGAATTTGACTCTTGTACAAGTAAGCGCAACTAATTCAAGACCCCTGAAGTTTTGATTCTGTTCCCTACATAATCCTTACCACCAGTCACAGAAGAGAGTTGAGTCAAGGATCCCCTGAGAAATCTGAACCCATACACAGTCCACAGGGCTGTATGTGTATCATCCAAGTGTGCTGAAATAGCTAGCTGATGTTATTTGTGAGGCTGTTCACCATGAAGTTCAAAAGGTTTTGGAGACCAGGGGAGGTCCCTGATGATCAGGAGAAAAGCAAATGTAGTGACCGTTTCCAAAACAGGCTAAAAACAATACAGGAGATTACAAGCTGCTCCGAGTCACTTCAGCCCCTGGGGAAATCATGGAGCAAATCCTCTTGAAAGTCGTATTTGGGCATATGAAGGGGAAGATGATGATTGGGAATAACCAGCATAGATTTACCATGGATTTACTAAATTTACCATGCTTGACTAAAGTGTTTGCCAAATATTTATCAAGAGACTAGATCTGTGGATAAGGAGGGAGCAGAGCATGTAATCCACTTTTTGACACCATCTCCCAAGCTTCCCTGTCTCCACGCTGTGATGTTACCACCTTGACAAGTGGGCTGTTGTCTGGTGGAACAGCAGCTGGACTCGGGCTCAGGCAGTAGTGGTAAATGGGTCCTACTCTAAGTATAGGTCAGTAGCAAATAGAGTCCCAGCCTTCTGAGAGACTACAGACTGAATCCACAGAGGGATTTTGTAGGCTTAAATTTTCATAATCACTATCATTATTGAAAAGTTTTTACATAGTTTGCTGGAAAAAAATGTATAAACAAAATAAAACCCACAAATCTTCTCAAAGATGATGATTTAAACAATCTTGTTTGCTTCAAATTTCATTATAAAGTTATTTTCAATATATCTTCCTGTAATGTTTGAAGAATCTAAAGTAAGGGTATTATTGCACATGAAAATGTAACTTTGAATACAACAGACTCTGGTGGGTGCTGAGTTTCCAAGTTAACCTCTTCACCTTAGTATTAGTACTGTGCATTTCCCCCCTCAACACCCATAT
The DNA here is from genome assembly GCF_000690775.1 of Eurypyga helias. Classification (NCBI taxonomy): domain Eukaryota; kingdom Metazoa; phylum Chordata; class Aves; order Eurypygiformes; family Eurypygidae; genus Eurypyga; species Eurypyga helias. Next base: position 14,791 of record NW_010244711.1, on the reverse strand, counting down.
TTATACCAGCGGTGCAACACCACTGGGAGAGTGGGGTTCTTTCACCAGGTTAAGCAAGCATGGCTACCAGAAAAGGCATTGCTCCTGCTGCCTTCCTCCCACTCCTCCAGTACACCATCTTTCTTCCATCTTTACTTTTTACTTCCAGCTTTACTTTTTAACTAGGATGACTCCAAGTTGATTACATATATATACACTGAATGTGTCACAGGAGATGTTCCTCCTTGCTTGGTAATACAGTTAGACATGGGCTGCTTCACATTTGAGTTGTCTAGAAGACTGAACTTATGGCTAAGGTGATCAGTCAAAAACATTTTGAAGAAAACAGACTTTAATTTTTTTTTCCCTGATGGACTTAAACATACCCAAGTGTAGCCGCAAGATTGGCACCATGTGAAAGAAGAATTTATCTTAAAGGTTATCTTTTCATAACTGAATTAATATTTCACAAAAATACAAGAAGATTCATTGTGATCTAGTGACTTAATCTTTTGTCCTACCCATGGATGTAGTATTGCAGACCCCTTGGCTTCCAGGATTGTGACTCCACCAGCTGGTCCCAGAATTGAGACCACAGTCAGACAATGAGCAACCAGATTGGAAAAACCAGACACATTAGTGTCCTTTTATGAGTTACATTAATCACTTGTACTTACTTACACTCTCTTACAGAAGATCAGTAAATGCACAGAATATTAATACACTTTTACAGTCATGTAACTTAACAAAAGGAAAAAAATCAGGAAAAGCTCTGATGCATCTACTATTATATCTTTGCTGAGAGGGTTCAAACTGTTAAACTGCTCACCTTGCAAACACTACTTACAATTGATAAAGTACATCCTAGCAAGGTTACTCTGTGTCTTATCCTCCAGGGTCAATAATTCCATACTTGGAGCCTTCTCTGAGCCTATTTGTGTTTCCATAGAGTCTATATTTCAGACAGGCACACACCTTGATGTTCCTAACCAAATTGATTACTTTCTCGCACACATTTATTGTTCTTATTTCTGAGTACTGCAAGAAAACCTAGCACCTTGTTTAGCACTTAATGGAAAGTTTATCTATTAAAGACGACAATCTGTATGAGAAACAGGTGGCCCTTCCCGTTAAGAAGCCTATTTTAGAGGCTACTCCAAACGTTTTTCTTTTAGGAAAAGGAAATTTGAAGCAATGTAAGGCTTATAGCGACAGAACATCTGATGTTACTTTCATTCAACAGAAGTTTTTCTTACACATTGACAGTTACAAGGGTTGTCACTGCTTGCAAAGAAACATGTCCCTCAGGAATTCATGGGATATTTCTTTAACTAGAAATTAGCGACTGAGCAAAATATTTAGGTATACAATCTTTTCCTGCTGTTGTTTTTCTTTTCAGCCACTACTGTGTTTACTCAGGGCACCAATGTGTGCTCAGCCCTGTACACCTAGCAGAAGGCACTCCAGAAGAGCTTGGAACACAAGCAATACGTCGGGGAGATTGGTAATGTTTCTGGTTAGATACAAGAATGTTCTCCTTGAGCTCTGAGCTGATCAAAACCACATAACTGTATTCATCCTACCTTTTGATGTTGTACTTGTTAACTTGTACGTAATGCTAATATAGCCACGTAGTTCACATCTTCAGAATATACATGTAGCATGCATAGTGTCCCATCCTCAAGGACTGACTGCTGATGTCCAGAAAAAAACCTCACAGACTGCCTAAATAGTGGGTCCAGAGATGGATTAAAAAAAACTGGTAGTGAACACATTGCAGTTTGGACTAGAAAAAAAATATTCCAAGAGAATTATTCAGAATACAATGCCTTCCTCCTAAACCTAGCCCATTTTCTTCACTGCCTCATTGCCAAGTTCCCAAGAGTCCTATATGCTTAGATAGTATCTTTTAACCCTAACAAGTTGGGTCAGTACTGCGATATCTTTCTATTAGGATGTTCTGTGAAAACCAACAAGAAAGAAGGAAGAAAAAAAAAGACAGAAGTCACTCCAAACATGCACGATCAGCAGAAAAGATCAATAAAGAGACAAAAGTTGCTGTGATTCACAATGCTAACACTGTAGTTCTTTGAGGAAAACATCCCCAGGAACAGGCAAATAATGCAGCCTAAAGCTAAGTGTCTCAAGAGTGATAGAAAAGAAGGTGGCTAAGCATAACAGGAAGGAATTAGGAAAACTTTGTGTATAATATTAGAAACAACTTACTAAAGAATATGATATCGTCAGATGTGACACTACCTAAGGATTATCATGGGACCTTCTAAAAAAAAAAAAAAAACTAAGGAAGAATACTAGGAAGCATTCAGTATGAGCAATCCTACATCGCAGAGGTATCAGAGGGCTTGTATCCATTTGCTAATTAAACAGCAAAAGAGCGGGGAGGGCTTGAGAGACAGCAAGTGCAGTTTTTCCACAGGTTCATAATGGATGTCTAGGTCCTCAATCTATAACCTGTAAAATGACACTGTAAAGATGCATAACCCAAGAAGTCCTTATGTTTTAAGAATTCAGATTCCCTTTAGTTTGTGTTGGAGCATGCCTCGCTGAGCACCTGAGCTCCTAGTCCATGTGTGAGCTCTCTCAGGATACACATCTGGGCATTCCTTCATCAATTTCTGTTGAAGGATCCAATCCAGGATGTCGTTTTCACACACCTTTGACTAAGGTCACAGAAAGAGGAAAAAATGCTTGCAACTGTGCCTCCACCACTTTTTATATTATTTTCTTTTTTTTCATTTTTTTTTTTTTAATCCAATGTCTCCTTGCAGGAGCAAGTACATCTTCCGGTAGGTGTGAGATGAAAGCCACTTCCCTGTGCTCACTGAAACTGAACATCATATCACACCTCCAGAAAACAAAACAAATTTGTACTTGTTCTCTTTCTTCCTCCAAAAGGTAGATCCAAGTGGCTCTCAGCCGCTTTGAGGTCAGGGACTGAGAACCCTCCTGCAGAATACTGTCCACCTTGATAAATATGATATCTCTTGTGCAATGCGGGCTCACTTTTCCTTCTGCTACCCTAATTAGGGGATAAGGACTGACTTATTTGCACAGAGAATGGAGATATTATCACCTATTTATTCATTAGTCATTTAAAACTGTTTTACCTTAGGCTTGCCTTAAGTGAAGGAAGACATCCTTGCAACCCAGAGGAAGGCGCTGAAGTTTTTAAAGGAACACATGTTAAGCTACAGCTCCTTTCTTCTCTGGACCTTGCTAGGAATCTCCCTTCCTTCTGTGTGGGAAGCTTCTCAGGCACCATATCCAAACTGAAGGTGTTTAATTCAAAGCTGTGACAGAGAGAACTTCTGCACTATCTTTCACTGACTTTGAATTTTCCAGGAATATAATAAAATTCCTGGTCACATTTAGTTAAGATGGAAGAAATAAGGAAAAAAAAAAAAGCAACCTTTATTTGTGTAGTTTTCTTGCCCCAGTAAAATTGATATCTTGCTTCTTTCACAACTGAATATTTTGAAGAGGAGTCTGAGCCAAATAAATTCTACAGTAGCCCACAATTTCATTACAACCTAGGAAAGATTAAATGTCTACTGTAGCCTCTACGTGTCTATTCAATAACAACTAAGACCCTGACATGTGGTCCCGGTGAACTTCTGATTGGGATGTAGGTGTGTTTTGGCTTTCTGACTCATTCCTGTTTCAAATATTATTTTAGCCCATTTCCTAAGAAAATCAAGCTTCCTATGACGCTGTTACCCATCAGCAGTATGTCAGTCCTACTCCAATAACTCTTCAACTATTCTGTGCACTTCAATTGGATCTGCCAGAGCTGGTGATCTCAAGGATAATTAGATTTCTTTTAAATAACTGTAGGTGAGACAAAAATTGGGACATATTCATAGTAGAGCAGGCTTTATTAATACCTGCTCACAGACCAGTTTATCTCAATATTCCTTGAATTCACAGAAGGATATTAATACTGCCGGTATAGGACAGGCTAGTTAAATGACTACTGGTTTGTGTTATCAGGACTGTAATTTTAATATCTAAATAGAGCATAAAGTTGAATCTCCTTCAGTTACTAGCTTCATTGACATCAGTTAAAAATAAATCTAATAGTTAATCTGAACTGGACAAGACAATCCAATCCATCAAAACCCAAGAAAAACACAACACCTACCAATACGGTGAAAAATACAAATATAATCCTGTTATTCTACCAAAAACCTAACTGTGCTGTTCATTGAACAAATACTGCAAACTCACCAGAAGGCAAATTTGTGCAGAATGTTATCCTTAGTCAACATAAATACAAAGTTAGCTATTTTAAATTCATTTCTTCCACCATTGCTCAACATTAAGTATTAAACCCAGCAACACTCAACCTTCAGTCTAAGCAAGCAGAGTAACAGATCCTGTCCAATATCCACAAAAAAAGGTTTGGTAAGTAAAATGTAGTGTTTAAATTCTCTAGTCACAGCACTGTGAGGCTGTCCGTTGCTGATAATACATAAGTCATGTATATCTGAATAAAAAGATTATGGGGTGAATACCATAAAATGGATCTGAGTATGAGGTATGTCATGGTTTTTCATTCTTAGATTTAGAGCTATTTCATTTATTTTAAATCAAACAGGTCCTAACTCAACAATGAATTTATTCTGCTGTCAGACACAACTACCTTGGTATTATTTTAAGCTTGCTTCAGTTAGATGCCAGGAACCTGATACTGAGTTTTAGTGAGGAAAAATAAAATAAGAGGCTCAAAGAATGAGACGGATGACAATGGTGCTCTCACTTTTTTGGGAACTTAAAGGAAAAACATCAGCCATGATTTCACCAGAACTGCTGTAGAAAAAAAATTGAGATTTTGGGTTCTAGACGGAAGGAGAGAAAGCGTAAAGAAATAAAAAACACCCTTCTGTGCTCCCAGAGTGCTAATGTAGCGGAAATGCAGTTTGTTGCATCTCTTGGTCTTGATCTAAGTTTCACACACCAGAGCTCACTGCCACAGCAAGACCTTGGTGTGGAGAGGGTGTCAGAAGGGAAAAATATGCTTTTTAGAGACACAGTGCAGTGTCTATAGCATCTGCAGATCTGCAAAACTTTTGCTTTAGCAGTGGATATCCAAATCAGATTTTGCCTTGTAATAGCTCAGTTAAGAAATGGGCAATTTTAAATGGAAACACTCTAGCAGTATATTATACAACTCAGGACTCAAACCAATAAAGCTTTTGGACTGATCCGCTACCAGAGAGTTTGGGCAGACAGCTGTCAGCAAGGGGTGAACCGAAGACCACTAACGGATTCTGGAAAGGTGGCTCTAACTATTTAATTTTTTTCCTGTACAAATGCACTATGTTTTGCTTTAAAAAAAAACCAAAGCTGAAGTGTTTTCTCTACTAGGCAGCAGAAAGGAAGATAGCCTTTCTACCTGGTCCCGGCTAGCACACTTCAGATCAGGCAGGCATCTCCAGGAGGAAGAGGAAAGTGAGGAAGATGATGCTTCTCCCAGAGGAACTGAGCGTTCTCTGCTTGCAAAAAACCTTCGGGAGGATGGAGCAGTGAAAGGGAAGAAAAAAAAGAGGTGGCAAGCAGGCAGGGTACAGCTTGCAAAAGCTCTCTGGGGGGCCAGAGACTTCCTTACAGCAGGGAGCAGTCCCAAGCCAGGGGAACACGGAGAAGACTGATGGATTTGTCATTCAGCAGAGGAAACCGCACAGTTTGATTCAAAATTAACTCAAAAATGGATATTTCCAGTACTGGAGGACTGATTTGATGACTGTAAACTACACAGCGGCTGAGCAGCAGGATGAAGCAGTCTGGCATACAACTGCAGCTGCATCACAGGATGTGTCCCGACCTGATAAGGAGTTTAACATCAGTCTTTTCCTTGCCTCGACTGGCTACAGAACTGAAATTGGCCAATGGATAAAATTTAATCCGTTTCAAAAGAAAGTAAGGTGCAATTTAGTTAGGACTGTTCCGTGTTAAGTGTTTCAATCATCTCATTTAAAACGGCACGGCAACTCTTCAGTGGTGCCACAGTGACAGAGGTAACATTATCTACTACGAATCTTTCCACAAAGCCGATTAGCATTTTGTTAGTTTAATGAGTGGAAAACAACACAGGCTTTAGCCTTCTCCCTGGCACACTGTTTGCTCAAGAAACTGAAAGACTGGGCTTTGCTCCTCCCTTGCTCCACACTGTTACCCCGAAAATGTCCCTGTCGCTGGCCAATTAAGATCAGTTTCAGCAGCTCTTTTCATGGTGCTTTAATCTTAAAAAAAAAAAAAAACCCAAAACTGTAAGGTTGAAGTTTCACCTTTAACTTAAGATTTTTTCCAAGTTTTTATTTTCTATTGTTTCTGAGAGAGATTTTAATGTGTTTTTAAACCAAGGAGGTTCAAAACTAAAAGCATATTTTAAGAATCCATAAGAGAATATGGTGCAAGAGGATGATTTTTTAATTATCCCCCAATTAAACATTAAAATCTGTGAAATAAGGAGTTTAGCAGCTCACATGCAATAACAACTTTCCTAGACATATGTCTACTTGTCGTACAACCAGCAGTTGTTCTTCCTGTATTTAAATCTGCCTTTGTATCTGGAGGTTACGTAGACATATTTAGGTTCAAACCTTGCTTTTCTGGTGTCTCAGCAACATTTAGTGGCACTGACTTGTGCCACCGTATTTCACTTCCGTCCTGGAGTTGGGATGAACCCCAAGAACCAAGGAATACAGTGGAGTTTGCATATGCTCAGAAAGACCAAAACTTCATAATGCACCCTCTGACCCATATTATAAAATTAATATGATTATATTTTATAATATATTTTAATATAACTTCAGGACAAAGATATTCAGGAGTTTTTTTTATGTTTTCCTTCTCAAAGTGCCACTTAAGGGTAAGGATAATGCTATTTCTTTATGTTGTTCACATATTCTCTTTGGTACAAACCCTGAATTTACTCAGTTCCCAAATACATGGCCCTAAGATGATTAAAACCCGCATACAGCTTATTGCACTTTAAATACATACTCTTAATTATATATTTGCTTGTCTTTTGGAGACAAAAAACTATCAAACTATTGTGTTACTGTATTAAAAATGTAGATATCTTTGAATTTTGAGGAAAGCATGTGGTACGGCACTAAAATTCAACTTGGAAAAATATGTGCGATGTCACTTCATAGTCATGGGTGAAAAATCCTATGCAATAAGCCACATTAATCAACATATGATCATTCACCATGAATGCAAACACATCACAGGAGACAGCTTCTCCTCTGATAAAGACCATCCTTGCCTCTGTCTTTGTAGCAAGTGAAAGAGAGGGTCTATTCTGCTATGCAGAATATTCTTCTGGTGCACTGGAGGTGAAGCTGAAAAACATACCCTGAGGCTCTGTTTTGTTATGCTGAGCCAGCATTTGTTCCCTCAGTTTCCCAAAATAACAATGGCACACATGTAACCCATCTTGACTATAAAGTACCATGAAGTCTAACTACAGAGCACTATAAAGCTACTGTTACGTACTTACTTCTGTACTACAACCTCTGAAGGTTTCTTCTTCTAAGAACCACTCAACTGCTTGAAGTAAGGAGAAAATTCAACTTAACCTTGTATGGTTAAGGCTGCCAATGCTGGAACAGCTACAGCTGAAGGATGGAGATCATACTGCTGGCCATCAGACTCTCTAAACCTCATGGGGAATGGCAATTCCCACTTTCCAAACACTTGTAATGAACAACAGAAGCAATCAGTAGGTGCTTGCAAGAAGGAAAGAGCCAGGTAGCCTCAGAGGAAAAAAAGATCCCAACCTTCAAGACACCATATTTTACCCTCCGGGGGTGCTGGATGAAAAGAGCAACAGTACCCAGGCCTGCTCATGGCAATCACCAGACTCTTGCACTTCTACAACCAAAGAGGTGGACTAGGTCAGAGCTCAAATCTTCTTTCTTTGCTTTCCCCTGCTGAGGGGCTGTTTGGAGAAAATCCTACCTCCAAATTCTCTCCAGAAGGAAGAATAACAGCATTAAGGACCCACCACAGCCTCTCACATGCAGAACCTGTTGTTAGGTTGGGAATATTGCTTGTTACTGTCGATCTGTCTGTCCCTTTGCTCCTGCAGTAACTGCTCACTTGCCCACAAAGCTGTTTTATTCCCATCATCTTCCTCTCTCTCATATTCATTCCCTCAGCCCAGTCACAGTGCTTTTTTTCTTCAGGTCAGCCTCAAGCACAGCCAGCTCCTTCTCCATCAGGACCAGTAAAAAGCCCTTAAAACTACATAATAACGGAACAGATACAGAATCACTTCCATGCACAGTGTTTTATTTTCCTAGATAATGGGTACAGCAAGATGAAATTAAGGTTGTGTTAATACTGGTGATTTACGGTATTAGAAATACCTCGTCATCACCAAAACCAAGTACTATAAAGTCAGGAAATGCTGAACTGATCATTGCTCATAAACATAAACCAAACATGCTGGATGTGGAGAAGCAGAATTAGGGCATTCAAAGTAACCCCAACTCTGCACTGTAATGATACAATAACTATAATTGGTCCCAATGCACATAAAAACGGATTTTAGAGACATTAGATTTTTAGTTTTATTTTTTATTTCTCCCGATTCTTTCATTTTTACTTCCATGCTAATAATAGCTTCTATTACTACCCATCGTTTGGAACAAAGAGAAACCTATCTCAAGTACTATAGGTCTTTACCTTAAATTACACTCAAGTCGTTCAAATGCTGTATTTACAGTAAGCACTGCCATTCCAGGGAGAGCAGAGCATCATGCCAGCACTGAAATCTCTGCTGCAAGGACAAAACTACTTAGTCTTAACTGTGGACCCATCTTCATAGCCCTTTATTTCCTCTCCACTCTTAATTTGTTTCCTTGAACCTCTTTGTTAACTGCGACTGAGCTTACAGCAGGCACAGAACACCAGCCCACAGGGAGACTCCCTACAGGAAAGGAATTAACATTATTTTCCAAGTCATGAGCTGCAGACCTCATAGGTTTTATGTGAGATTCAGCCAGAAACTCATCCACTCCCCCATACCACCTCTTGCTCACCTGGCAGAATGCTGACATCTCCCGTATTTTCTGCACAGGATCCATAGCTCTTCCACATACCAAGTGCCTGGTACGTGGAGCCTGGGAGCGGGTGAATGTAAGGGCTCCAGCCCATGCCCCATGCCATGAGGAGTGCTGCCCTGCAGTGCAGACTCCTGGGCTGCAGCCTTTATGTTGGGGCTCCTCATGGGCTCATTGAATTCCGGGTGTATCGCAGGTGCGTGACTCGACGTGTGGGCAGGACCGTGATGCACGACTCTGCACAGATGCTAGCACATTTTCAGTGCTACAATGTACAGTCGTAGTTTGTGAAGTACAGACCACAAGGAAACAACTGATAAGCGGGAGAAATACAGGTAGAGTATCACAGAAAACCTGCAAGTGTGAGAAGTGCTAAATCCGGGGGAAAGGGTCTCTAAGAGGGTGAACCAAGAGACTCTCACGCACAGACTTAGTAATAGTGATTCTCTGCTTCCAGCAGAGCCTGCCTTAGCAGATCCACCCATTGTTTTCTTTAACTCTGATTGATTCTTTACATAAACAAGCTACATAAACTACAGCTACAAACACGGTGTGAAACTGAAAGAATGAAAACTGGGAACAGTGAATGGGGTTGGGGAAACGTACACAAGCATATTCAAGATTTAAAGTGAAAGGCCAGAGCTGCCCTAAAATAGGATGTTTGGAAATCAAATTCAGGATGAATTTATAATAATAATGTAAATGGAAATTTTCACTTTCCTCTTTTCCCGTTCTGCTAGATTTATCTAGGAAAAATTTCAAGGCCAGTATTTCTGCTTATAAAACAGCAAAAGAACTGAAGATGAGGGCAAAAATCAGAACTAAAGACAGATTAACAGAGCAAATGCACTGTCCCGTGAAGTATGCATGGTTTTAAAAAGTCACTTATCACAGCAATTTTGTGGCAAAAGCAAAAAATGTCTTCCTTTTTTCTCCCTGAATTTGGTTTTGGCACATGACAGTAGGTGTGAAAGACTCAAAGCCCCAGTCTTCCCTGCGCACCAGAACAGCTCACTCTCTGATGGAGATGCAACCCACACCTATGGAATTACACCTTTTGTCTAAAACCATTCAGCATAGCCTAGCACTGATCTTCCCTTATTGGTGCTATTCACCAGAAGTGCCCAAGAATTACCATGGCTTGCTCAGTACTTGAGCCAAATACAGGTTAACACCTTGCCCACAGGCCACAAATCCCTGCCCACTGCCCTTTTCCCATGCCATGCCATGCCCAGCAGCTCTTGCTTCTCCTCGCTTGATTAAGGGTAACATTTTTGACTGTATAGGAGGAATTTGGTGCACCTAGAGCAGAGTTGCACCTCTCTGATGTCCTGAATGTCCAGACTTGGATTTGACATGCCCTGTGCTAGGGAAGCCTGGGGTATCTTGCGGTCTACTGGGCATCAGACAGACAGACTTGCAGTAAGGATTTTAAATTGGATCTATAACCTTTCTGTGCCCCAGCCAACCTACAAATAAACTGAAAATCAGTCGCCAATTCCACAGGACTAGATCAAAAGATGGGGTGTAAAGACGAGTTCAGCGTTGCATGTTAACCTATGGAAACCAAACCTAGCCCCATCCACCTTAAGACATAACTCCTTATTCAGGATAATAAGTCCTCAAACTGCTGAAACCAGCATTGGTTGAGCTGTCTTCAACTTCAACCTGCCTGCATTTCTTGGGTTACTTATATGACTTTATTACACAAGAATGAGATGTAGGCTTAGAGTGCCTGCAGCATGAAGAAAAACATCAAAATAAACCAGATGAAATGTTAGGCCCGGTATGTTTCATGAGAAAGATCTCCCTGAAATTAAGAGGGTAGAATTTCATCTGTGCATTTCAAGATGACCGGAGGGAAGCATTTACCTTTCCACAACAGAGTTGAGAGTTTTGCAGGGTGCCTATTTCCCATTCTCACGGCAAGGGCATGTTACACAGACCACGATCGCAAGGCTACAGAGACAAAATTAAAGTAGCCAGGAAGAACATACCTCTGTGTTTCTACGTGAAAATGCAGCTTTACCTCAGTTTTCAAGTTATTTCTGCACATGAAGAAGTGTCTTGTACTATAGAAAGTTATAAATGTTCTTTTCAGCTCAAGTTATTAGACTTTAAAAAAGAAAACACCTCTAAAATCTTTTGCTTAATTGTCTGGCAAATTGTTTTTCATTATAGGTAAAAATTTCTGCCCTTGAAAAGTCCAAGACAAACATAACCTGTCATAGAATTTCACTTATATCAAATGCTATATTTTAATCATGGTGGAAGAAAAAAAATATTCATAAAAAACCCATCCTTTGTCTTTTTTTTCTAATTACTTCTCATTTATATAAACACCACTGGGAAAAAAATAGCTGTTTTTAAGGATTTGATTCCTAGGTTTATAACACGTTGACAGCTCTGCCCAATGACAGTGTTAGAAGACAGTTTCTTGATAGGAATACTGATGCAACTTTAACTATAAGCACCAGAAAATGCTGCTGTAATCCTTTCTTAATTTCAGGCTGCAGAGATGTGAGAATAAAGAAATAGGTAAGGTGGCCAATTACTCTACAGAACCACAGGTCCTGTCTGTACTACACCTTGCTAAGACAAAGGGAAAGTAGTGGCTATACTAGCTATTTGCAGCTAAAGCTAACTCTGCTCCTTGATTCACAACTTGTATACAGGCATTATTTTCTTTTTTTTCCCTCTCCTTTTCCAAAAGGGTGAAATCCCATACATTTTGAAGACCCTATTAAGCTATTTTAAACAATGGTATGAAACGTGACATTTTAAAAGTGCATATTAATAACATGAAAAGAAAATACTGGATACTGACAACTTTTTTTTTTTTTAAAAAAAGATTTCTTTAAAATGGCAAATAATATTCCCAAGGAAGTAGCAGAAGCCCCTCTCCCTTTAAATTATTTAAAACTAACTTAACAACACTCTAGCAGGCATGTTGTAAACCATATAATCCTAATACTTCAGTCTTTTCAGTCTCCAGCATGTAGAACTCCATTATTTATAGAGAGATAACGAACAGGGCATTCAGTAATTCTGTGATGACTAGAAAAAGCTTACTGAATAGTAAAGCAAGAGTACTTACTAGTGCTGATACAATACACCACAACAAGTTTTGGTCTTCTTATCAATACCAGCACAGACATGTACTGACTGTGCATTGCAAATTATTGTTTTGATCTATAAAGACAACTCAAGGCAAACCGAACTGCCAAAATGAACGTATACACAGGAGCAAGTTAGCACCTTAACCTGACTCAACAGCAAGCTTCCTTACTGTTTAATATACCCAAGCATGCAAAGTTAAGAAATATGTATGTGCTCATACTGCATGCATACTGGTACACCTATTAATCAAAATAATAATCTAGGGATACACTACAAAAATACATCCATATTCTATTAAGGAAGTACTAAACATGAACTTCTGACTGAACAATATTAGATACAACATATAAGCAGCCATCTAACTAGTGCTGCTTTCAGAAATGCAGTAAGATTGTCTGCCATAATTTTTAGCATCTCCTCGGATTTATTAAGTTTTACAGTTTTTATCCTACTTCTGTACAGCTTCAAAAAGTAGGTAAGCAGGTACCACACTTCGGTATTTGAAAGCCAAGCAAGCATTCAAAGTTAAATCTAATTTTTTTAAAAGTATTTCTGCCTTCCCTGAAGTGCAGTGCCAAAATATTTTGCATTCTAACGTCTCCAATTTAAAAAAAAAAATTAAGATTGCACCATCAGTAAGGGTTTTATGTCAGAATTTCTGGGTTACTAGAATGCTGCTGTATTACAACACTGAAACACGTTTTTCTTTCTTCTGACCTTTAGGATTGTATTAATATTAGTCATGTTAATCTTTACTTTAAAAAAATAAAAAAAAGTCAAGAATTAGTACCACCAATGCCTGCCTGCCAAAATCGCTAATTACATTACAGGAAGCCACCAGTCACTCCAAATAGTCGCCAGAGAACAAAGAATAGTTACAGAGACCTGTATTCAATACATTACCACCGACATCAAATATTTCTAAACTCCATTTATAATGAGCTGTAAGTTCAACTAGATGTTCTGGTAGTAGTATGCCAAAAACGTATTTACGCAACTCTTTAGTAATAGATTTGCATTAAAACATATACCCAAAATGTAAAATAAATAAATAAAAACATCTCAGATTCTCATTTTGCTCTAATTTATTATTTAAACTAATTTATGGCAGCTATAAAACTAATTGACTCCAAAGCTTTGGTGGTTTGTATTTAAAGAATGCAGAAAAAAAAAATGAATGCTCCTGGGTGAGCCCACATCCACCTCAAAACCTGCACTGGCTACACACGATTTTTGCTAGATTTTACTTCTTTAGTCACTCGAGGCATGTAAGACCACAGCAAGCAACTTCCCAACATCATCCATAAAACACTGTGTAACAAACCCACTCCCTGTTGGTACAAGTTTCAATCAATCCCTTTGATATCAGCTTAAAAAAAATAAAGAGGAGGGTGTGAGTGAGTGAGAGAGGTTGTAGGTCTGAGGAATGAGAGTTTTCATTTAGTTCCCTTCTGCACAGCAACTTTGTAATCCATTTACTGCTTTTCCTTTCCCATCTCTCACCCCAGTGCGTTATTTCGCTGCAAACTGGGCTTCAAGAACGTGAAGAACGTAAACAGCCTTTTCTTGTCCAAAAGGATAGGAGTGTGAAAGAAATGTGTGCCTTATCGCAGGGCTGCAGCTCTCTACTTCATTGCTATGATAAAGTGCTAGAGCAAAAAACATTACACGACAAGCACAATCCAAAACCGGATTAGAATTTGACATAAGCTTCCTCAAAAACTAATCAATCAACTCACGCTGTAATATTAGACTCCAGTTCTTAAGGAGGGTGTTTAATCCCTTCAAGGTTTATTACACACTCCCTATTGACTGCAGCGACAAACTTTCAGATACAAGGGGGGAAGAGAGGCATAACTTCTGCAGCACGAATCAGTGATAATTATGAGAGCAAACCCAAAACTCCCTAAAAAGTAATTTCGAAATAACACTTCAGTCATACTTGTTAAAGCGAAGATTGCCAAACCCTTTTGTAAATACAATTTTTCCCCTTTTTACCCCCTCCCCCCGTATGAACGCGGATATTGAGACCATTTGTTAATGCCCCACAAACAAGGCAATTTGCTGGTTTGGGGGGAAGTTGTGCTCCTCGCGTCTTGGCTTCTTCCCCCTACACAGTCTTGACAGCATTTCGCCCTGTCACCACGTCAGTCCCCAAATTCCCCCACCGCGTGCCGACGAGTAGGTACCGTGTATGTGAAGGTCCGTGCGACGGTTCTAATAAAAATTAACAGATGTTAATGCCCCACAAACAAGGCAATTTGCTGGTTTGGGGGGAAGTTGTGCTCCTCGCGTCTTGGCTTCTTCCCCCTACACAGTCTTGACAGCATTTCGCCCTGTCACCACGTCAGTCCCCAAATCCCCCCGCCGCGTGCCGACGAGTAGGTACCGTGTATGTGAAGGTCCGTGCGACGGTTCTAATAAAAATTAACAGAGCCCCTCGCGTGCGCTGCGACGAGCCGAAACTAACGAGGGAGCTTTTAAAGCGCGGGTGACTCTACCTACACAACCCTGCGCGATGTCGTCCACGCGAAAAGAGGCACTTGAGGACAGCAGAAAACTTTCCGGGAACGGGCAGTTTCGGGGGTCACTTGGCG
>NW_010244710.1:698-974 GCF_000690775.1 Eurypyga helias | reverse complement strand
GGGGACAGGGTCCTGGGGGATGGGGACATCAGGGACCCTGGGGACACTGAAGATGGGGACATTGGGGACCCTGGGGACAATGGGGACAGAGTCTCTGGGGACACTGAGGATGCGGTCCCTGGGGATGGGGACCCTGGGGACAGGGACAGTGATGGGGACCGTGGTGACAGGGACCCCGGAGGATGGGGACTGAGGGGACAAGGGACCCTGGGGACAGGGACCTTGGGAATGGGGACCCAGGTGACAGGGGATGCCAGGGACACTGGGGACACTGCG
>NW_010244710.1:347-555 GCF_000690775.1 Eurypyga helias | reverse complement strand
TGGGCGACGTGGGGACGGGGTCCCTGGGGATGGGGACATCAGGGACCCTGGGGACAGTGGGGACAGGGACCCTGGGAATGGGACCCAGGTGACAGGGGATGCCGGGGACATCAGGGACATGGGATATCGGGGATGCTGGGGACACTGGGGACATAGAGGACACTGGGGACCCTGGGAATAGGGATGTGGACCCTGGGGCCAGGGGCCC
>NW_010244710.1:0-213 GCF_000690775.1 Eurypyga helias | reverse complement strand
GACAGTGAGGATGGGGACATCAGGGACCCTGGGGACACTGAGGATGGGGTTCCTGGGGATGGGGACCCTGGGGACAGGGACCCCAGAGGATGGGGACTGAGGGGACAGGGACTGTGGGGAGGGGTCTGTGGGGACAAGGGACAGTGGGAACAGGGATCTTGGGAACGGGGACCCAGGTGACGGGATGGCAGGGACATCAGGGACACTGGGGAC
>NW_010244709.1:346-567 GCF_000690775.1 Eurypyga helias | reverse complement strand
CCCGCACCCTGCCTGCAGCCAGAGCGCGCCCCCCGCACGCCAGATGGCGGGGAGAGGTTTGGGTCCTACCGGAGGGGCCGTACCAAAAGCTGCATTGTTATCACCAGGGCTTTGATTAAAGGTAACACTTTAAATTAAGGATCGGTTTATAAATGTTCTATTAATATTTAATGAAAGAACAGTAGAAGCTGCTCCATTCCTTAATAACTTGGAGCCTGTTG
>NW_010244709.1:0-200 GCF_000690775.1 Eurypyga helias | reverse complement strand
CCTTTCCAAGGAGGGAAGCCGCTCCGATGCTAATAAGCGGTATTTAAGGCACAAAGCACGCCGTAAAGTCCCCGCAGCCGCGCGGAGAATCTCAGAATACAATCTCAGAGCACCGGGGAGCTGCGGCTCGTGGAGGGGGAGGCGAAGGCCCGCTCGCCGCAGTGACAGGCTGAGGTGCCCCCCGGGACCGAGGAGCCGGG
>NW_010244708.1:19785-20100 GCF_000690775.1 Eurypyga helias | reverse complement strand
GCCAGCAGGTCGAAGGAAGTTGTCCTCCCTCTCTACTCTGAAACCACATCTGCAGTACTGTGTCCAGTTCTGGGGTCCCCAGTTCAAGAAAGACCAGGAACTATCAGAGGGAGTCCAACAGAGGCTACAAAGATGATCAAAGAAGTGGATCACCTCTATTAGGAGAATAGGCTGTGAGAGCTGGGTCGGTTTAGCCTGGAGAAGAGAAGACTTGAGAGGGGACCTCATCAATGCTTACATTGAAAAAGTCGGTTTCAAGAGGATGAGGCCAGACTTTTTTGAGTGGTGCCAGTGACAAGACAAGGGACACTGAAC
>NW_010244708.1:9658-19516 GCF_000690775.1 Eurypyga helias | reverse complement strand
CCTCTTTTTTTTTTTTTTTTGGCTAGAGGAGGTCTGGTTCCTTGTAAGCAACCAAGCACTAGGGTGATGGTGCAGTTAGGAGTGTTTATTTGACATTTATGTCAAAACATTGCTGCAACCAGCCAAACCAGTCTTAGGATTCTGCTCCTACTTTCTTTCTTGATGCTACATGTCATGTTGGTGATGGCTGGACAGGGCTGTGCCAGGTCAGGCAGTATGGGCAGGGAGCGACACCAGACAAAGAGCTGAACTTGAACGCCAAGGTGCTTCTCAGCAGAGCCTCGTATGGCCAAGGAAGCTGTGCTGACTAACATTCCATGGACTGTAGCGTAGCACTGCAGCCTCTGTTCTTGACAGAGGTGACTGGTGGTGGACTACACACATTATTATTAGAGCTAATATTATATTTACAGTAGTAGTATACTTAGGATTCACATTATTCTTGTGATATTCTATTCTGAGAGATGTTTTGTTACTGTCTGTTGTTACTATGTGAGCTGTATTTTTTTGGGGAGGAGGTTGGGTTTTTTTTGCTTGGCATCATTAAAACTGCCATCTTTGGTGACTTCCGGATCATATGACTGTTTGTACAAAAACTTGTGAGGTTTCATCCACCAGAAGATAGTGACTTCCTCCTGTAGATAACAAACATGCCAGATTATGCAATTTCTGGGTAGATAATGTTAACAAATTTTTGTTAGCATTATCTGGTCTTAAGTGCAGGAATGGTGTATCAGAAATACAGCAGTATTTGTAGTCTGGTTGCTTGTTCATCTGGCTAAGCTACATTTTTCACTAGAATAAATCCATTTGAGACAATCTGACCAACTTGGTTTTAAAAAGGACAAGCCTTCAGGCAGAAAAACTAGTTTACAAACACTTAAATGCTGACTTGTGCTAGTATCGTAGCCTTGATGCTGTGTAAATGACTGCTTCTGGATTCCAGCTAGTGGTTCCTACCGTGTCAGGATGCCCATCAACATCAGTGCCTGTGGTGGAGCTGCACACTGAGACACAGAGTAAGAACATCAGCAAGTGTAGTCATGGCCAAGGTGACTGCCTTCAGGGAGAAGTATAGATAGTGGACACTTGTCTCCATTGCATCAAGCATAACTGCACATGTTAGACACCACACTGCCAAAATCTGCAGGAAAGTTACTAGGGAGTGAAATTATAACTTGACTAGTAGAGAATGTCTCAAAACAAATGAGGTTCTGTAACACATTGTAACTTGGCCTGTGGAGCTAAAAAAATGTGGGAATTCTTCTACAATTTCTGCCACACTGTGTTGGCCTGCTTCTCTGCATTTCCTTGCTGGATGTGCAGAACTGTGCCACCATACAGTTCTCCTCAGTCCTTTCTGACACAAACCTTGCAGATCCCAGTCCAACAGAATTGGGGCAAAAGCAGTCTCATTGATGGGACAGACCTCAAGTCTGTGGATGTGAAAATAACTACGCAGAATGTAAGAGTAAAGCCTCCTATTAATGCAATTTGCAGCTGGCAACTTGCGTAATATACCTCGGAAAGAGCAGAAATGATGTTACAGAATGCCTTTTGGCCCTTGCTAGTTTGAAGCAGAATTTGAAGAAGCCCCAGTGCTTTCCTCCTTTCTGAGACCCCTGCTCAAGGTATTGTTTATGGGCAAAAAGAAAGAACACCTTGCATGTAAATAAAGCTAAGAATTTATTATTAATTGAAATCTGAAGTGTCCATTACTGCTAGTTCAAATCTAATTATTATAGAAAAAAAATTATAATGTAGTTAAAATACAGGGAAAAGTGTCAAGAACAATACAGTTAAAATTATAATACACACCTCCTAGTTTTCATCAAATTTCTGAGGAATCTGTTTTTCCCTTCTGTTGTTAAGGGTCTTAAAGTCAGCATCTTCAGTCTTCAGAATGACTGAACACTGTAAATCTTCAGTTTCTGGTGTCCTTTGTTGGGAATATTATTATACTGATGGTCTAGGATCGACTTGAGGTCATGTTGTCTGTGTTTCCTAACATGCATTTACACTTGTTTTCCACTGGTCTGAAGCCCCATGTAACAGCTGAATTTACTGGATGTAGTGTATTTCACATATGTTAGAGGCTATTTCTTTGTTCTCTTTGCTAGCCCCAAACCCAGTTTTGTTCAGCTCCGGGTCTGAATTTCTCTAACTGACTATGGATGAGGAGCTATTGGGTCCCTAGTACAAAGCCTTTGCCCCAGCTATTACCATTTCATGCCTGAACTGCTCTATGCTGCCTCCTGTGTCTCCCCTTCTCAAGGCCACTACAATTGTACTAGTATTTCTCAGCCCCGTACTGTGTTAGTCTGAAGTATCTCATTATGCGTAGACTTACGACTTGCAACTATCTATATAAAACTGCACCATACAAAGATAAACAAAATTAATACAAACTACTATAAGCAGCTGATCAGTAGAGAAATGGCTGTTACAGGAGAGAAATAAAAGCAAGCTACAGGTAGATCAAGAAAAGTTCAGATAAAGCAAGCCTGGCAGGCCCTCAGCCCAAAGCTCTGCAAAGTCATAGAATCATAGAATCCTTTGGATTGCAAAGGACTTCAAAGATCATCTGGTTCCAACTCCCCTGCCATGGGCAGGGACACCTTCCACTAGACCAGGCTGCTCAAAGCCTCATCCAGCCTGGCCTTGAACACTTCCAGGAATGGGGCATCCACAGCTTCTCTGGGCAACCTGTTCCAGTGCCTCACTACCCTCTTGATGAAGAACTTCTTCCTGATGTCCAGTCTAAACCTCCCTGCTTTCAGTTTAAACCCATTCCCCCTTGTCCTGTCACTACTGACTCTTATAAAAAGTCCCCCTCCAGCTTCCTTGTAGGACCCTTCAGGTGCTACAAAGCTGGCAGCAAAAAAAAAATTGCTGGACAGCAAAGGCAATGCCAGGTTACAGGGCTACACTGCTGAGCTTGCCAGCAGCATTTGATTGCCCCTCAGTAAGGCGTGCTATTGTACTGAGCACTTTAAATTTCTGTGATGCCATGCCTCTTCTGCAAGTCCATACCTCTCTATTTGATTCTTCACTGATTTTTAGAGATCAGGAGCAGCTCTTGCGTTTTTTCAAACTCCCATATCATCCTATGCCAAATTAAGCTTTCAGTGCACAAACACATATTTCAGGACCTTTCCTACTACTAATACTATGCTGCCAACCTGAATCGTTTGTGCCAAAGCCATGAGAAAAATCTTGCTTGCAAGATAATCCTCTCAGCACTATGATTTTTTCATTTCAGTGGTTTGTCATACATAAGAGGTAGTAAACAGATGGAACTTGTTTTACATGCACCCCCTCATGTGAATACTTTTAATAAAAGGACTTTTCAAGTAAGACCCATTTGGCTGAAGCCTTTAATGCCATCATAACAGAAAGACACAGAACAGTATAGAAAGACAACTCTAATTTGATTTCCAAAACTGCTGTGTGGAAGAGAGGAGCCTGTAGGATTGAGATTGTGTGCAGCTGCTGAAAGGAATTCTTCGTATTTTATTCCATGTTAAGAAACATGAAAAAAACCCTAGAATTTATAAACTAGGGTAGATGTTTTGTCTTGTGTTCAATTTTGCATATCAAAAGCTAGAGGGGAAAGAGAAGTATCTTTGAGTTTCATTGTTTAAGTGATGACTGGTGATCTGCAGGAGGATTCATGCCAAGGCCAAAGCACTTTGGGTTTATCAGAACTGAACATTATGATTTACCTGAAACTGTGTTACAGAAAGCTGTTTCAACAGAAATTTCAACTGGTTTTTTTGCCTTAATTTACAGTGAAAAGCAAACACCGGAATGCCTTTGAAATGGAAAGGCCATGATAGGCTTCTCCTTCTGACCTGCCAGCAAGACTCTTGCCCCACACCCTGGTCACCCCTCAAAGTGAAAGAATTGTAAGGATGTGGTTTTTTACTAAAATGGAAATGAACTCTGAGCTACAAAGGCTGCAGCATATGAGCCTGCTATTTAGGTTTCATTGATATCTGAAAAGCACTGGTTTTGCTAAAAAACCCAGAGAAAGTGGGGTTTGGCACTTTCTCCTAGTCAACATTTACAAAAGTGCACAAGTTCACAAGCTGCAGCTGGAGTCTCCTATCTCAGTCGTCTGCTTCCTCCAGTAATGAAGAGCAGGACCAGACTGGATGCTGGAGGATGATATTGGACAAAACAATCCAACATCCAGACTGTAGAGAGCCAGAGACAGTGGAGAAGGAATCGGTCTTCATCGTTATCCCATATACATGCCATGTGAGCTGTGGGCTCAGATCGGGACTCCAGGCTGTGATGGCAGATCCCCTATATCTCTGCTGAGGGTTATAAATGTCTGTGAGCGCCTCAATCTCTTGGAAGCTCTGGGGGAAAGGGACACCAAACTCCCTTGGTCTTGTCCAGAGGGTGTCAAAAGCAGCTACACATGTCCACTGTTTAGGTAGGGAATGCATGCACTTATTTTAAGAGAGGCACTTTCCCAGGGATGTAAAATCTAGAGACTTATGTATGTGCACCAGGAGATAATCAGTTTTAATTCCCATGAGGCATCCTCAGAAAGCTACATCTGATGATCCAGCCTGGAATTACAAACCTGTAAGCCTGACTCCTACACCAGGCAATCAGGAAGAAACTGGTAAAGGAGGAGTGTGCTTAGACATTTAATTCTTTCTGTTCTTCTCGTGCATGTGCACCTGTGCTATGCAGGTACTTGGTTGCCAGCAGTGCGGCTTTCAGCTGGGAAGTGTTTGGGCTACCCCATGCCTGTCCTTCTCAGTCTTTGGTCATGAGTCCCATTACACCCGGGTTAAAGCCCTCGTCACGAGGTTGACAAGTCTGTTGACAGAGACAGTCCTGTTGGACTTCATCAGCCATGCCACCTCTTGCCTTCCAGGCCTCATTCATCAGTCAGGGTGCCCCAAAATCTGCTCGCAACATCAGATGTGACCTGCAGGATATGACAACTCTCTGCTTCTGTTATTTGTTACCGTAAGGTTTTCACAATGGGCTGGAAGAGGACTAGAGAAACTCATAGAGTATCAGAGCTCTATAAGTGCAACTTTCAGCTCAGGAATTTAGGAAGTATTTGGTTGCTGGAAAGCAGTTAGGGAAGGAGATCTCTACAGACATGCCCAGTAATGCTGTAATTCTATAGTAGGGGCAGCTAGAGGGTGATTCAGTTGCCTGAATTCCAGCATCTGATACCACGGGGTTTTCTGCCAGCCCCTCTCCCAGGACAGCTCAGGTAAATCCTGTGTAGCTCGGTGCAGACAGCTGGGGTGTCCTTGGTGGCTAAAATGGCACTAAGTACATATGGTTGGGCTTGCACTTTTTCTGGGACAAGGTCAGAACTGGGTGCTGGAGGGGGTGGCTCTTAGAAAAGTGTTACTTTTGATGGATTTGAATCTTCAGGTTATGGTGGTCACAGGATGCAAGTTTTTGGGCACTGCAGCGTTAGGAGAGGGTAAATGCTAGTACTTGGCATTAATACGTTTTGAGATCTGGCCCTGGGTCTTTAGCCTGCTGACTCATCCTGTATGAATCTGCCAGGGAAACAAGACCTTCACAGAGGCAACAGCAGCTCATATGCCAAAGGGGCACCATCTCAGGGCTCAAAATATGCAGAGGAGCCTGTCAGTAATAGCTAATCCCTCTGAAGTGAGCAGGCTGTGGAGAAAAGGGAATCTGGGACATCACTAAGGTCTCTAGAGCGACGGTGTATCACCCAGTGTGTTGGTGAGTAGAGCGAAAGAGAAGGTGGCTGTTGGGGTAGGTAGGCCTCTGCTGAAATGCGCCCTGGTAGGGAAGAGCACCTGCCTCACATGCCATGAGTACATTTCTGGAGACAGGAACCAAAACAGTCCCTGGTAGTTTGGAGAGGAAGCTCCAGAGAACAACAACAGAAAATACACCCTATTTGTGGTAGGTTTAGAAACAGTGCCACACAGACTGAAGTAATAGCTACAGCGGGATAGGCTCCGCGGGCTGACAAGCGAAGCATTCCCCTCACTGGCAGCTCACACACTCCTCCTGCGTCAATGCTTTTCCCTTGTCCTAGAAGAAAGAGCCTCTGGCCTCTCCTGTGTGACTACCGACATTGCTTCCTTAGCACCGTTCTCCCTCCTGTCAAACTGTGCCTGCATGATCCCATATACCTGTAAAAATCTATGTTTCAGAGGACTGGGACATCAAAAAATGATCAAGACTTCCCCTCTTGGCATGTGCCTGTGCCCAGAGCAGAGACTTCACAACCATTCTTCTCTCCCCAGCCTGTTCCTCCACTTTGCTGTGATAGGCTTTAGGGAGGC
Organism: Eurypyga helias; assembly: GCF_000690775.1. Lineage (NCBI taxonomy): Eukaryota > Metazoa > Chordata > Aves > Eurypygiformes > Eurypygidae > Eurypyga > Eurypyga helias. The sequence goes on along the minus strand of NW_010244708.1, from coordinate 13,205 downwards.
CTCTTTGAGGAGCAGTCAACCAAAATCTTCTCCTCTCTGATTCTGCCTCCTTCTCTTTGCCCTCTTCCCAGATTTTTCTGGTTTTCACTGCAGCAAGATGCAGACTGCTTTCGTGTTCTTCCTTGCCTCCTCCGCTCTGCAGTGATCCAGCACAGCTTTTCAGCACCAAAAGGTATTTGATCCTACTGAATGCTGGGCCTGTTTATCTGTTTTCTTTTCTGGAGGAAGGAGCTGGGGGAGTGAGCCCAGAAGTTTCTCACGCATGTTAGACATCCATTGTGTAGTTTGACTGTGGTTGACAGAAGCCTGTCAATATTTTTTAAAAATGAGAGAGAATCAAAATAAAAAAATACCCTACATGAACTTTTTTCCACTTCGTATAAGATCTTTTAAACTTAAAGTTTTATTATTTCAAGATGCACAATGAAAATAATTATTTTTTATAAACATGTTACTAAACTTTGTAACAAGCTGAATTATCTAGTGTTTTCATTTTTCATTCTCCAACTGAAAACAAGTAAGCGATAGATTTGCAAACAAAAAATATTTCTAAATAACTTCAGCCTTTTCTGGAATTCTCCTGATCTCAATCACCTTAAAAAACTTGGCAAGCATGCCTTTAACAGCAGACATAGTGTTAAAAAAAATAAATCTATACTTCTACAGGGTCGGGGGGAAAGGTGAGGCAAAGGTAAGGAATGCTGAGGACACATAAGCAGGCAGACCGATCCATCAGGCAGGTGCTGCTGGCACCGTGCACTTTCCAGGCTGGAAAAGCTCCTTAGCCCAAAGAGCTGATCTGAGGGTAACAGCTGTGGGGTCAGACCCACATGGAGAAACTGGGCTGCGTGTCTGTTACGAGCTGGGCATGGGACTGTCCCCAGCAGGCAGGTTGGATGTGAACACCCTCTTTGGAAGGAGATCAGTAGCATGGGCATGGTTTGCCCTACGCTAGCTGTCTCTGCTCCAGAGAACAGTCATGAGCACTATTGGTTACAGCTGGGTAACTACAAGCCACACAGGGAGACAGCGTTTTTGGATAAAAGCACATTTTATTAGGATTGTGAGTTAAGTTTAATTGTATTATGCCTTGGTTTAAAATGGGAATGCTTTTCCCTTGTCAATATTACTTACTATGGTGGCTTTTTTTTTTTCTCTTGATTTTAACAGCCAGAGAAAACCAAAATCCTGTAAAATTAGTCTTCTTTGGTGTATAGTGTTCTGATACTTCACAATTTTTTTTTTTTAACCCTGCCAATCTAATTGTATTGAAAACTAAACACTCTGCTGATTCCCCTACCAACAGTGAGCAGACGTGTTCATACCTGCACTTGTCACTGCTGGAGAACTTCTCAACAGTAATGGTCACAGCACATTAAGAAACAATGCTAGGGAAACCTGAATTTTTGGAAACTGAAATTGACAAGATCTTAGTCTCTGTTAGTGTACAGATCATGTTAGATATCACAGGGGTTTTCTCTTAATAGATTCAGCCCAGTGCTGAAGCACAATCTGAACAGACAGTTCAAGCTGTTCAGAGTGACCCAAACCAGAAATAAAGCAGGTATATGTTCAGAGCTAGTTAGAAAATGAGGAGGAAAAAAAATCTAGAGTTCTGATGAAATCTTTATCTCCTTTCTGATAAAGTCTGAATTCACGGAGCTCTGCTTACAGCTTTGTGCACAGTAACAGAGCAGGTACAGTCAAATAAAGTTAATCACCGCCTGATGCAATCTGAGACACCTGAAAGCACATTAATAATTGTTCAGATTCATAACTCATTAACCAGCTCAGACATGGCACAGTCCATTTTTCAGAGGAGGTTGCTAAACGTGGGCTGAACATCCGCGTGTGTAGGTGTATGCCTGGGCTCGGCAGCAGAAGGCAGACAAGTATCCAGATGTCACATTAACTTATCCTTTTGCTTTCAAGAGCCTGTCCTTGCTGTTCTAATCTGCATGCACCCTTCTGGAAGACAATGCAAATTCTCCATCTGAATAATTGCTTTACACAGGTGGGATGCTGAATTTCAAGGACTAAGTTGTTGTTCAGTGAAAATTATTTCTTCAGTCTCGGTGTCTCTGTTTTGGCTTTGCGGCTTGTGCCGTAGACGGCAGGGACTGCTGATCCTGCGCCAGCAGCCCAGGACATACTCGGAGCCCCTTATCTCTTCTGCATTCCCAGGCCTCTGGAGATCAATTCACAAAACAAAGATACCAGACGGGGGGGATGTCACATTGTCAGAAAGTCAATATGTTTGAATGGCTGAATGATTAAAAAAGCATTGTTTCCTGCTTGTGCATTAATGTACAATCTGTTGCTAGATGGGAGATACAAAGCCTACGCGGAGCCTTGCACAGGCTATGGTTTAGAACCAGGAAGTACCTGTTGATGAAAGATAAGCTGCCTGGCAGGATGCAAATGTTATTACTCTAGTAATTGCCTAAAATAATTTTCTGCTCTTGTCAGGAAACGATGCACTTACTCATTCTTGCTCAGTGTTTTATCCATGGGCAGAGCCGGGCTCTCTCTCCATTTCCCACACACTCTTGCACTGGCTTGTACGAGCTGCCGTTGCCATCAGCCCTGATCCTGGGTGTTCAGCTCGCTGCTGCTGGGGAGGGCCAAGGAATGCAACACAGGCAATTTTTTACCCTTAAGGAGTCTCAATACACCAATTCCTTCTCTAAGCGTTACACCATGTCACTGATAATGCTTGTGACCTTCTGCAGACAGGGCTGTTAATAGCTGTGTCTAGACAGAGAGCAATTTTTCCTCATCATATGGATGTTTAACCTTTTCAGTTTTCTTCTTCCTGCGAATGAACACAGTCTCAGCATCTCCCCAGGGGTTCTCACCACCACCGGGTCTTCAAAATGGCAATTAAACAGCAGGAAAAAACTATGCCTGCAACTTGGTTTTTGTGAAACACCATCAACAGGCTTTTACTTATTTTCTCCTATTGTGTTTTGAGTAAAGGGTTGAACCAGTAATTTTTTTCAACCTTATCAACTATAGAGCAGAGAAACATGTCATCAAAACATAGCCATGTCCAAATGCATAGCCACGCATCCCTGGGCATCTTGGGGAGGGGCAGCATGAGGTGTCTCCCACCCTCCCCCACGCAGCCCTTGAAAGCAGGCAGGAGAAGGCAGGCATTGATTTGAAGAGGTTAAATAAAAGGACTCTCGCAACCCAGCGGCAATCGGCCAGGGAAGCAGTGTAATTGCAGGTTGGGCCAACCGCAGCCAGCAGTGTCACCTTGGAGACTGGCTGGTAAACTCCAGGCGTCCCAAAACAGGGGGGGCCAAGGCAGCCGGGTGTGTAAACAAGTAAAACGAGATGGACAAGGAAGCTCTGCAGTGAGCCTGCGGCCCTTCAACCCCTCCACTTGCCGCCTGAGCCCGGCGAGAGCCCGGGAGCAAGAAGGCAGGTGGGGCACCACACCACCCTAGCCCCCCGACACCTCCCAGGTCCTAGGTGGAAATCCCAAGTGCAGGATAGCATTGCAGGTAAAGGATTTTCTCTCTTGTTTGCTAGCTTGCAG
>NW_010244708.1:7259-9600 GCF_000690775.1 Eurypyga helias | reverse complement strand
ATATGCATATATCATCATATATGTATTTTCCAAAGTATATATATATATGCAAAACAGCAAAAGCAGTCATGCCTCACCTGGCAGAAGATGATGATGGATGTGGTGGAGAGGCAGAGGAGAGGCTGTCACAGAGGGGTCTGTGGGGCTGGGAAGCTGGATTTTTAAGGAACTGTTTAGATAGTTGCCAAATACTCACACAGTCTTCATGCTCTGAAGAATTTAATGAAATTATTTGGCATAAAACAAATGCATGCATTTTTGTTTAGGCCACTTAATCTATTTCCAGATTCTGAGATCGTCTGCTCAGGAGTGGTGTGCGACTCAAGTGTTTGGGCAGGACAGGGGCTTTCAGGAACCTATGATTGAGTTGGGAAAACCCAACCCCAAAATTTCAGGTTTCATATTTGTTAAGAAGAAATGCAATAATTTCTATTCAGCCTGCGCAACACAACAATGCCCATAGAAACAAACAATGCTGAGAACGTGTGGTATTGTAATTGCTTATAGCCCAGGTTTTAGGCAAAACAAAACCCTCTAGCATTCAGAATTAAATTAACCAGACCCTTTTTTCATTTTGCCATGGGAGATATCTGCTGATCTTGGACGAGGTATAGAATCATAGAATCATAGAATCACTAGGTTGGAAAAGACCTTAGAGATCATCCAGTCCAACTGTATCTGTCCACCACTAAACCATATCTTTCAGCACCTCATCCACCCGTCTCTTAAACACATCCAGGGACGGTGACTCCACCACCTCCCTGGGCAGCCTGTTCCAGTGTGTGATAACCCTCTCAGTGAAGAATAATACCCTCTCAGTATAAGAATTAAAAACATGCAAAATTATGCTTATGACCTTTTCTTGTTTTATTAATGTATATTAATACCTAACATATTTGTAAGGTATACAGAGAACAGTCATACTCAGCAAATACTGACTGTATCTCTAATTACTTCACATTATCCAAAAAGGGGGAAAAGCAAAATAGGAGAGGAAAGAGCATGTGAATCACTGTGACTCCTCCATCCATGCTCTGGTTCTGAATCTGTTTTCTTACAATGCTGCACAGTCTTTTAACAGCCTAGTAAGGGTTTATCTCTAGCTTAAACCATCAACCGTCACAAACAGGGAAGGGGTAGATGTGCTACCATGGACAAGGCTTGCATGAGTAGGGTTTGTATTTAACTGGTTTTCTGTGTTTATTTCTGACTAGAAACAGAAAACATATTTTTAAAAGACAATTATTCAATACTGGAACAACTTATCCTAGAGATTATGAGTTGTCAGCTGGAAATGCCTGTAGGTGTAGAACAGCACTTACTGGAGTGACAACTGAGGATTGGCAACTGTCAGTGGCTTTTATTGAAGTACAGGAGACAATATATATCATATCAGATGATTCCTCCGTACCCTCAATTCATGAATCCTGCTGCAATGATTATTTGATGTGCAGTGCAGTATACTGGAAATGCCTCCATCAAACCCAAGTCAAGAGCTACTGCACTCTGCATGCTGTGTGGTTGCATAGATTTTTGCCGTCTGCAGTGGAGACGAACCATGTCATCATTGGTCTCAGGATTTATAGGTCTATATAAATACATAACATAATATAGAGGTATATTGCAAAGTGCTATGCATGCGTTATGCACTCTTTATATAGATGCATAGACATTATATATATACATATTTCTATATATATATAAGCTAGAGCACGTAGCTATATAATGTAAATACATTTTGCACTGTGTTTATGTAACCTCATTGTATTTTATATTCTTGCCAGCTAAACATCTCCCCTTCAGGACAGGTCATTGTTTGCAGAAAACATTTTTCACTGCTGATCTCACATAGCTGTAAGGCCTTTCTGGTCACTCGTTAATGAGTTCCCAGAAGAACTCATTCTAGCTGAAGCAAAAGCTGAAACGGTCTCTTTTCAACCATGCTAGAGTTCTACAATAAGCAAGTACTGAAACCATTATGTGGGAAGAAAAACATCTTATTTTTCTGTGTTTTTCAAGCCCACCTGTTGTCTGAAGGGGTTGCAAAAGTCAGCACGTGGGACATTACCAACTGCCATAGCCAATGCTCTATAAACAGGAGTTGGATGGAACAGTTAATTTGCCTGTTTCTCAGAAGTTTTCTCTGACCGTTTCAATTCACACTTCTGCATGTGCAATGACAACAAAACTGGAGGTGCCGTGTGCACTAATGATGCCTCACAGGATCACCCATCTTCTTTATTTCCCCATCCCAGGGCATCCTCAGCAAAGCACCAAGCGCTCTCCAAATCAACAGCTTTGCTGTAACTCAGCTCAACCGTCCTGTTACTCTGCCCTGGCC
>NW_010244708.1:0-7228 GCF_000690775.1 Eurypyga helias | reverse complement strand
ACTTTAAAGGCTGGGAAATACTTTATGGGCCTTTGTGATCTGCAGACCCAGCCACCAGGCTAGGGAGCAGCAGTCCTGGCCACAAGTGTGTGCCCAGGGGCCAGGAGTCATTGTGTGCCTAAAATGTCAGTACGGGCATGGGCAGCCCTGGTGCTCTTAGCACTAGGCATGAATAATCCCTGTGGGAGACAGAGCAACCTGCTGCCCACCCGGGTGTGCTGCTCATGGTGGTGTGGTTGCAGTGCTGCAGGTCCATGGGCTGGTTTTCCCACTTTCTCTTCCATTGTCTTCCTCTGGAGAAAACGGGAAGGTTTATGTGACTGTTGGCAGAGGCCTGAAATCCTGGGGTACTAAATTCTGTGCAAATCTGGGGTATTAATTTGTTCTGCAGCTGTGTTAAAATAGCACAAGGTGTCATCTGCAGGTGAGGTCAGTCTCGGTGTGGTCACCGATGCTCAGATGTGCAACGGGAGAAAGTCCTCTCTGGAGAATTAGGAGTACAGTGGGACAAAAGCAAACATAATGAAAAGGTCTTCACCCAGGACAAGTTTTGCTGTCACAGCTCTACATGTGGCCAAATGCTAACTGGAAACTTGGCCAGGCTCAGTGGGGCTGCTGGGATGTGGAGGCAGCAGTGCTCTCCTGGCTGCCTCCATCAGGTTTCACTGTTTGTCAGCTGTAGGCAGCAAATTATTACACACACTTTCATATCTGCATTTGGGGATGGCTGGCTGAGCTCTTCTTTCAGGGTTGGTGATCCATACTGGCAATTTCCCTTTCTGGTAGAAGGTTACAAGGAGAAGGAAAGAGAAGGTCAAAATGAGTCCTCATGAGAGAGTTGTCAGCACCCTGCAAGTGAGGGATTTGGGATGCTCCATATACTAAGGCAGGTTTCAACACTCTGCCTTGTGTGTGTGAATCCATGCTGTATGAGTGCTTTGGTCTTCCAGATGCCAGGCACAGCAAGGCATGACCGAGAGATGGCAATCCAGGCCAAAAGAAGCCTGTCCAAAACCACCGACCCCGTAGAAAGACTTCGCCTGCAGTGTTTAGCAAGGGGATCTGCAGGCATCAAAGGACTTGGCAGGTGAGTCTAAGAAGTGAAATCCCTTATTCAGCCTACTAGTTTTAGCTGCAAAAGGCTCATGGGAAAAACACGGACCAAAAGTTGAGTTTCCTGGTTGCAATGCAAATGCCACAACCCATATCCAAAACCACCGACCCCGTAGAAAGACTTCGCCTGCAGTGTTTAGCAAGGGGATCTGCAGGCATCAAAGGACTTGGCAGGTGAGTCTAAGAAGTGAAATCCCTTATTCAGCCTACTAGTTTTAGCTGCAAAAGGCTCATGGGAAAAACACGGACCAAAAGTTGAGTTTCCTGGTTGCAATGCAAATGCCACAACCCATACACCCTCCTGTGGCTCCTGTGTTTTGGGAGACAGGACTGACCTGCCTGCCTGCCTGTTGAAGGACTGGGGACTATGTCTCCATCAAAGAAAGGTGCTTCCTTGAGACCTGGAACAACTCCTGCCAGGGAGAGAGGGGGAACATAAAAAATCTCTCTCTCTTTGGTATTTCCTGTAATTAGCTAATGTATCTCAGTACTGGAGAATTTTGTGCTTTCTTTCTTTTTGTGTGTGATTCCCTTGTGTGCAATGGTCTGTTAGCTGTTTAGTTTATGGGAGGCGTCTGGACTCCTTCTGCAGTCACCCTGAGAGTGTGGGTCACCCCACTCCTAGGAAAAGGGAGCTCTATCGCACCCTGGAATCCCTCCCAGGCCCCATAAACCACAAAAGGATCCTAGGTGACCAGCTGGAGCTTCATCTACATGCCAGACTTTTAGACAGCTCAATGTATAATGAATGAGAAGACTCCTTCAGGTAGGGCAGCCTTTGTTCACCTCATTTAACTTCAGATGTGTAATATTCAGTCACCCAATCTAATCAAGTCATCTCTGCTCTCAGTGACTGTGGGGTTTTTTTGCCCTCTCTCTTGCTGTTTTTTTCTCAGAAGACTGTAGAAAGGGAAAATGTTATCTCACTGAGGTGTCCTGTGCTCTGGCACGATGCTATACTGCTGCAGTATTCTGCAAGTTTTCCATGCGTTCTCCTCAAATTGCACGTTTTCCACAGAGTATTTCGGATTATGGATGATGACAACAGCCGGACGCTTGATTTCAAAGAGTTTGTGAAAGGATTAAATGATTATGCTGTGATGATAGACAAGGAAGAAGCACAAGAGATTTTCCGGATATTTGATAAAGATGGCAGTGGAACAATTGATTTTGATGAATTTCTTGTTACGCTGAGAGTAAGTCTTGGAATTTATATTATTGCTGCATTAAACGGAGAAAAAGCCTTGAATCATCTTTATCTGAACATGAAACACAGCACTTTTGGTCACCTTAGTAATTAGCAAAGTCTAAAGCTCTGTTTAAGAAGTCAGTAACTCTTGAGAAGTTAAAATATTCTATTTCCATCTAAATATGCTGAAGGAAAAAATTACCCTAAACAACATCTCTGTGGTTGAGAGAGCTCAGAAACCAACATGCCTCTGCAATTTATTGGCAAGGCATAAGACTCCTAGCAAAATAGAATAGAATAGTTTCAAATAAATAGCTGTGATTTTTTTTTTTTTTTAATTTTAATGAATTGCTGCCTTTATTTAGGTACCTAAATTCCTATATTGCAGTCTGGGTACCTATGTCATTTGTCCATCTTTTTTATGATGCATCTCCTTATAACAGAACTGATCCAGTGGTGGCTTTCTCTGATCAACCACAATGTTACTGATTTTGCTTGGAGCCTCCTGTCTCTGCTGAAGTCTAAACAATTAACAAAGAAAGACAATAATTAGTGCTTGGAGTAAATAGTAATTTCTAATTAGAAGTATTTAAAATGAATAGAATAGAAAAGTGTTCCAGGTAGCATTTTCTCTTTGATTGTCCATTTACTAATGTTTTGATAGGCACTAAATAGTCCCAGTCACTCTGCTTTTTTGGTGATAGATTGCCCTTTGTAGCGCAGGAACAGTGTAGACTGTCAGCAGTTTGTTGTCCCAGGTGTCTTGAAATAGGTTTACTATTGACAACAGCAGTTACTTGAATTTGGAACTGGGCAAGTAGTTGGCAGAAATAAAACTATTCTGTTAAAATCTCTTAACAGCCTCCCATGTCCAAGGCAAGAAAAGAGATCATCATGCAAGCATTTAGGAAGTTAGATAAGAGTGGAGATGGTGTCATAACAATTGAAGACTTACGGGGGGTGTATAATGCAAAGCATCATCCCAAATACCAAAATGGGGACTGGACAGAAGATCAAGTTTTTAGGGCCTTTCTGGATAATTTTGATTCACCCTATGACAAAGATGGGAAGGTAAGTGAAACACCTAATGCGAAGCCATGACATCACCATCTGACAAATTATTAAATGTGAGAGTGATCACAGTACCAAACATGCATTTGGAAGGGGTCCAGGGGAGCCCACGAAGATGCTCTGAGGGCTGGAGCACCTCTGCTATGAGGACAGGCTGAGAGAGTTGGGCTTGTTCAGCCTGGAGAAGAGAAGGCTCCGGGGAGACTTTATTGCAGCCTTCCAGGACCTGAAGGGGCTACAAGGAAGCTGGGGGGGGACCTTTTACAAGGGCCTGTAGTGACAGGACAAGGAGTAACAGGTTTAAATTGAAAGCAGGTAGATTTAGATTAGGTATCAGGAAGAAATTCTTCCCAGCGAGGGTGTTGAGGCACTGGAAGAGGTTGCCCAGAGAAGCTGTGGATGCCCCATTCCTGGAAGTGTTCAAGGCCAGGCTGGATGAGGCTTTGAGCAGCCTGGTCTAGTGGAAGGTGTCCCTGCCCATGGCAGGGGGTTGGAACTAGATGGTTTGTAAAGTCCCTTCCAACCCAAACCAGTCTATGATTCTATGATGTGTGTCACGTTTGTGGGGGACAGTTAAATGGATGCATAAGCTCTGCCTAGGACTGTTGGCACAACTTGCTTATGCATTCAGAAGCATAGGGGCTCTGCAGGAAGTGCAAGGGTAAAAATGAGATTGCATTTACAGGCTTGTGGCCTTAATGCTGTACTTCCATAGGTTACTCTATATCTTCAGATTAACCCACAGGATTGCCGATTTTCAAAATCCTCATAAATTGGAGGATTTTTCACTTCTCAGCAAAATAAATACCAGGATCCAGTTCAAAAGTAGATTCCCTAATACATGAAATACTTTACAGTCAGCATTTCTCCTGTGTGTGTAATTACTGTGACACTTGACTTAGAAATCAGCCCATAACAGGTTTATCCACAGAGAGTCGGAGGGAAGGTGGAGGGGCAGCTGCCACCATCTGTGTGTCTGGAGGAGCAACTAGCTAGGACAGGACTGGGAGCCCTTCCTGCCCTCTGCCTCAATGCTCCTGTTGAGGTACAAAGCCTGGGCACTTTCTGTGAAGGAATTCTTATGGATGTGCTTTGTAACTGTCTCCGAGCCAAGCACGCTTTGTTTCCCCTTGTTACGTGTCTGCAAACTTTGGTCTGAACTTACACATCTGATCAACTCAGAGCAATCATGGATCTCCGCTCCTCACATGGTGATATTCTCAGTCCAAGCTGTTCATAATAACAAACTAGACGAGGTTTCATCAGCACCTTGTGGAATGTCCTTTGCACATCTGAAGTTGTGCATTCATGGCTGCGTTGCACTGGTGACTCCCAGCTGTGGAATGGCTGGCTACTACACCCACATCCTCCACTTTCTTTCTTTCCAAAAGCAGGCTCTCAGTTCGTAGGGAGGTGACGGTTTTTATTCCCCTGGCCATGACTTTGCACTTGGCAGAGCTGAGTTTTATCCCTTTTTCTCTTGCGTCATCCTCAGAGGTGCCAGCTGCGTAAGTTGTCCGCTTCCTTCTCTGCAGCAGTGGTGACATCTAGCAAACCTCAAGCACAACGTTCCTGCTTTTTGTGCTGAGGTGGTACATGAAGACATTAAATGAGTCGCCAAAATGATCCTTGGCAAGTTCAGTGCCTTGTACTTCATAAATGCTGTGGTGTTTGGGCTTACAGAAAAGCTACTGTGGGCACCCAGCTCCTGTTCAGCAATCCTGATGTTAGCCCACCAGATTGCAGTTTCTCCTGAGAACTGACTGTGACTTTCCTGTGCCTGAATCAGAGGTCACTAATGAAACTGGTATGAGCTGAACACTGAAAATGTTTTTAGCAGAAGTGCCTCAAGGCTAAGCATCTGCTAGAGAGGTGCTCTTCACTGTCATCTTGCCAGGTGCCTCTGAAATACACAGGGTCAGAGAAGCTTTTAATTGCTTCCTGATGGCAGGACATTCTACAGAAGTGTTCACTTCTCCTCATCATCACGTTTTACTTAGCCCTCAAATGCACAACACAGCAAATATTTCTTCTACGTGATCGTTATTCAAAGAATGACCTATGTGGTTCAAGAGTTAAGGCATCGTAAGAGAATTGAACTGTTTGTATCTGCTAATCTGATTTCTTTGAGTGGTAATTTAAAAACATATTCAGCCTCACAATGCTCATGACAGATACTCAAAAATCTTGGATATTTGAAAGAATGCTTCTTTGAGTGAGACCTGTTTAGAGCAATGATATTTTCTCCCAAGTGAATGGATATAAAGCTCCTACCTGCCTCTGGATTGCAACAGAAACTCCATCCCCTTTTATTAATAATAATGCAAAGAACTAGATTATAACACCCCTGGAAAAATTCATTAAAACATTTGTCTTCTTGGCCAGCACTGATTTTAACTTTGGTTCCTGGTAAGGTTAGTTTAATTCCACATGTAATTTCCATCCAAGTGTTCCTGGAGGCCAAGACCTCTTATTTCTAGTAAAGAAGTGACCTTAACACAAATTTACAGTGTCTTCATTCTCCTCGTTGGATTCCTTTTCATGAGCAACAACATGAAATAGCAGGTGTTAAGTTGCATTTAGAGTTCTCAGTGTGTGGTTTTGACTTATTAAAAAAAAAATAAAGGTTCATTTTCCTATTTTAAATCCTTCTGTCTCAGGTCACAACAGAAGAATTCATGAACTACTATGCAGGAGTCAGCGCTTCAATAGACACAGATGTCTATTTTATCGTCATGATGAAGAATGCTTGGAAACTCTGATCATGATTAAAGGAGCAAGACCTTACTTCTACCTTTTGTAGGTTCCCATGACTAAGTGTATGCACAACAGAACACTCATTTTCCACAATAACAGCTTCCAGTAACTGTGCCAATTACACTCAATCTGCAGAAATAATTCCCAGATGCTTCGGTAGGCTCAGCCTCAGGGGATCGGAGCATAGTCAGAGAACAGATCTGTCATCCAGCCACTCTGCAGTTCTGTCCCTTTTCTCCCTCCACCCCTGACATGCCTTATCTTTCCTGTGACAAGCTGCTCCTTTCTTCTCAGACATCTGCAGCAGGTCCCTGTGGCTCCTCAACATATCCCCTCTTCCAGTATTAGGTACAACGCTGACAGAGAATGCAAATATTCTGGAATGGTGGTGGTCTGGGTAGACTGTTCTAAAACTGAGAAAGCCTGTCCCAGGAAGGTCACATAGCCCTCTCACCTGTAGCACTGCAGCATCTCTTGCCTTCTTGGGTCTCACGCACCGAATGGAGAAAGTGCTCAGCTCGCTGCTGGGAATGTGAGTTCCCAGTGCCAGGAGGCTGGTGGGAGAAACAAATCAAGAAGGGAAGACACAGAATGAAATAAATGCAAAATGCTCTTTAAAAATGCTGTTTTCTCCCTGGCTCACAACTCAGCATGCAGGCATCTTTACTGTGCATGCCTTGTTTCAAACCTCTGTGGGCCTGCTTACAGCTTTTTTCCTCCCTTTGATGTTTTTTCTTTTTGTACTATGACATCATCTCACTAATATTTCTCTTTAAAGGGCATATGTGTGTCCAGTATTTTCTTAGTACTGTTTCTGGAACATTTACTGGCCTGGTACTTTTGCCTGTACACACCTACACCAAAAGTTGCTTATGACTTTTTGTATACTCGTGTGTGACTAAGCTATGACTTCAGGGAACTCTCTGGGAACTCAAGAACTTGTAACTTCCTTATCTTATCATCTTCTCTTTCTGATGCTGAAAAAGTGATGGGAGCCTGCCTTTCAGGTCACATCGATGAGGCTGTCTCAGTTCTGAGATCTTATGTTCTTTCCCCATACAGAGAGTGTGGAAATGATGCACAAAGGGAAAGGGGGGG
>NW_010244707.1:716-3145 GCF_000690775.1 Eurypyga helias | reverse complement strand
GGCGGAGGGGGGGGCGCAATGCCGCATCTGGAGAGCTGCTGCGGGAGGAACCGTCCCTCCTCGGTACTGTTGTTGTGTTGTGTGTGTTTAAATAATTGAATAAACGTATCCACTCCTTCCCTCTCTCTCCCTCGCACGCAGACACACACACAAAGACGGCATTGAAAAGATAGATCTGTTTGACTATAGGAAATGACAATTAGTGCTACTTCCTGAGGGGCAAACTGTATGTGTATGCCTGGCTATTTTTAAAAAAAACAACCTTATCCAAATAGTGCACTCCATTTACAATTTCTGCTTGGCCAGCGGGGGTGGAAGCAGAAGGATGGGTGTAGAGAGGGCGAGGGAAGGAGCAGGGCTTTCATTTCACCTCTGCCAGCAACACACAGGTGAGAACAAGAAGACCTGAGAGGGGGAAAGGGCTGCGTGTGCAGCAGGTGATGCTTTGTGGCAGGGAGAAACCGAGTGGTGCAAAAACGGCTTGAAAAGGGTAAAAGGGATGCGAGCTGGGGAGGGAAGAGGACCTGCCAGAGTGGTGGGTGAGGCTGGGCCTGGCTGGGAGGTGGGGGGAGAGCGTCCGAGCCGGGTGGGGTCTGGGACAAGGTGAACACAGGTCCTGTGGGGAGGCACCAGGGCCGGGCTGGCGACCTGAGCGCTAGTGATGTTTGTGATTGGAGCGAAAATTCATAATCCTGGAGCCCTGATGTTTGGGCCCCCACCAGAGGTGGCACCTGGCCAGAGCCAGGCCAGACCCCGGGGGGGCTCAGGAGGAGCCGGAGGCTGCTCACAGCAGAGACAGGTAGGGGAGGGCAGCTAGCTGCCAGTGCTGCGGTGACCCTGGGCTGGGGGTATGGTGCTGCCTGACCCCACAGTGGCTCTGCCATGGTCACTGCTGCGCTGCTCCTGCCAGGCTGGGCCGGGGGCACAAGCCTTTCCTGGAGGGCCCCATCCCAGCGAGGGCTGGAGGCTGAGAAACCTCTCCAACTGCAGCTTTCCTCTCTTCTTGTGTCTGTTGCTCCAACAAGGCACATGTAACACTATCTCTGAGCTCGCCCCGGCCTTGCAAAGCCCTGAGCTTGGCTGTGCTGGGAAGTGGACCTGACCCCCCTCCACTTTGCCCCTCTACTTCTGTTCGGAGTGATGGGAACAGCCCCTTTGATTGCGGTGGGATGTGACGAGGCCCAGCCCGTTCTGAGAGAGACGTGGGGTTTTTTTCTTCATTTTATTTCAAATGTCTCACCATGCTGTTTTGGACCTGGACAGGTTATTTTGCAAAGTTTTTGGGCCGGGCTTTCTGTGAAATTTAACTGGCAATTGGAGGAAGAGCTCTGCCAAAGGGAAAGGCAAAGAGCTGCTGCAGTGACACCCCCCTCTCTCCCCGTAGAAGTTTAAATAGCCCAAGTATGTAGTCTCGCTCCCTAAGGGACCCACTTCATTACATGTGCGGCCTGCAGTGCCACTCTGGGATGGAGCTGTGTCAACACGGCCCCCATTTACTGACACCTTTTGCTGGGCTGGGGAAGGGTCTGCACAGGGCAGGGAAGTTTCCCTTGGAAGAAGCGTGTAATCGCTGCTCGCCAGACGCCCCCCGTGCTCCAGCCAGTATTTACTGCAAACCTGCCAAAGTAAACCAGCCCGCTGCGTTTTATTTTGGATAAACACGGCGTGGCCACGGTGGGGTGTTGCCTTCTGAAGGGCTGGAGACGAAGCGGAGGCTGCGACGCCAGGGGAAAGGCAGGGAGGAGAGGGATGAATCCTGAAGGGTGCAGGGTGCCTGCAGGAATGGTCTGGGCCCCTGGGGATGCTTGGGACCGGCAGCGCGATAAGGAAATGCATAGATAGGATGCAAAACCCTGCTTACGTTGGCTCACCATGCACCAGGGCTTGTCCTGTCCTGCAGAGCACCCACGAGCACCCAGCACACTTAGGGGGTGCAAGGGACACCTCAAGTTTTGCTGTGGGAGCAGGGGTTTGCGGTGTACCCCAGGGCACGAATCCCTCCCGGTCGCATACACCCACACAACATCTCCACATACACACACACGGAGGACGCATAGCACCCACACAGCCCCTACACACACACGCGCACCTCGGAGCTGCTCCCGACGGCTTGGGAGAAGATGTGTGGGCCCGAAAACCGGGCTGCCTTTATTTTCCTCTTGCCTCCTTCCTCCAGCTGGCTCTTCAGGCCACCGGGAGAGAGCCAGAGCCTCTCTCCTCCCACACCTCCAACACACACGCACGGGGCAGTCTTGCTGCACGCCCCGAGTTCTCGTGCAAACGCTAGAAGTTGCTTAGGAGGGTGAAATCTGAGCAAGCGGGGCTCTCAACCACCGAAGGCATAGGGTCTGGCCAGCTCTGCTATCCCTCGGCCTGGATTGAACCAGGGAAAAGCCAGCGAGGTGCCGGCGGTGGGAGCGGAGGAGAGC
>NW_010244707.1:405-669 GCF_000690775.1 Eurypyga helias | reverse complement strand
CCCCCCTGCCCCGGCCTTTAGCTCTTTGCCCTGCGAGATTAGAGAGCCCCGGCCTGGCCGCTCTCCGGGGAGACAGCGGAGACCTTTCATGCCTCTTTGAAGAGCCAAGATAGTGTCGGCCTTGGTGCAAGCCCTGCCTGCAGACAGGCCGGGAGGCGCGGGGGCAGCCGGCTATCTCAGTGCGGTATCACCCTGCCTCCCCCCTGCCACCAGCCCCATTCCCACCTTCACCCCGCTCCCGGCCCTTCACCGTAGACCGCCCTG
>NW_010244707.1:0-289 GCF_000690775.1 Eurypyga helias | reverse complement strand
TTCTGGCAAAGAGGCGGCTAACAAGTAGCTGGAAGCACTGGCCAATATTTAACTAAGATGGTTGGCCATCAGGTCCCTTTTGTTTGCTTGCAAATTAATCATCCAGCGCGCAGTCGGCGCCAGGGTAGATTTATCACACACAGAAGGGGGAATGAGGCGGCCGAAGGGAGACAAAGACTGTTCGCACCTTCCCGCTTTTGATCTTAGATTAGTGCAGCCTCCCTTCATAATACGAGTCTCCAGGGGGCTTCGTCGGGGAGGTCACTCGGAACTGGCGGAAGTTTGCACG
>NW_010244706.1:0-8692 GCF_000690775.1 Eurypyga helias | reverse complement strand
CCAACACCGACCCCTGAGGAACGATTCAGAAGATAAAGAGTTAGTACAGCTAATTCTTGATAGCAGATTTGGAGACTAATGTGTGTATTTCTTACTTGAGCCTCATCAGAAAATAAATGTAGATTTGTGGCCTCCTGCAGTTCCCTCCGATCATTTCTACATGTAGCTATGGTGCTGAGGCAAACCCCTCTGCTTCCAGGAGACAGTGGGATGGGAGTCTGCTGCTCTGCTACTCCACTGCAGTGTTAATATGAGCCTACTGTCCATGACTCCCCCTGTAGATCTACTTCTGAGCAGGGAGGAACACCAGTGCTGTTGCGGAAGAGCAAAATCTGCTCTTCTTTGCAAGTGAAGCACCAGGTAATCACCATCTCAGCTGTAAGAAGAGATATGCCTTGTCCAAAATCCCCAGGAAGCCTGCTCTCTTGAAAAAGATGATAGGAAAATCGAGCCGACAACTGTAGAAGCCAAAGGAGCGCGAGGCTTTGGGATCTAGCCAAAGGTCTGGTGTAAGTGGGAGGCTGCAGCAGATTTTTGTGAATGAAATGAGGTCTGCAGGAGGAGGCAGAAGATTGCTGGAGCATGTCAGTGCACCATGAGTGCTACAACAACTTACTGGGTAACTACTTTTAGAAGCCAGTGGGATGGGAACGATGGGGAAGGTGGGAAGGCACATGCACAGGACCTGCATTTTTGTAAGGGCACAGTTATTACAGGCTGTAACTGTCCCACACATACTTAGTCGGGAGGATGGTAGATTCAAATGTTGGAAAGCAGCTTACAAGCTGTAATTTATTTTCCTAATAGAAACCCTCCCAAAGTAACAAACTCAAGAGTTTTGGGGATATTTGTGACGTCTGGCTTTTTTCACTCTTGGGTGTTAAATTCTAGGGTTGGGAAGGCTGCAGGCTGGTGTTCTTAAGTACCGAAGGTCTCTGGTTACCTAGCAAAGCAGTTCAGTATCAGTCACGGCAGCAGAGTCATCCCTCCGCTCTTTGCTTCTGTACCTGCTCAGCAAAGACCGACTGCCCCAGATAGGCGGCTCTCGGCTTAAACTGCGGGTGGGACCTTCATTGCTGCAAACTGAGAAGGTGGATTTTGTGGTATCCAAGTGCTGGAGCCACCATCCCACTCCATACAGGACATTCTGGATGGAGTTTCACCTTCTATCTCATCTGAGCGAACTGTGAGCTACCAGCGAATGGGATGCACTGGCCTCCCTCCCTCCCTCCCACACACATGGTGTCCCTGCTGCGTGTCACCCAGAGACTCCTGCCATAGGAGACTAATCCAGCAGGACGTGGATGCATTCCCATGAGATCAGTGAACTGATCCAAATTACCATCCGGGCATGTGATTGCTAATGCAAGGATGAGAGCCAGGGCTGGGAGAAAGGAAGAGCAGGATCAGCACTTTGGCAGCAGTCTGCAGTTAAATTGGATTAAACACAACATGAAGCTGTACCCTAAAAAACTCATCACATTGCAGTGATTTTTATTTGTCGCTAACACCCTAGACTGACAAGTGAAACTTGGGGGATTCCATATCTTTTTGTATTCAACAGATGAATGCAATAAAATTCTGTCAACACAAGATTTTACAGGTAGCTTCTGGTATATCATGATGTCAATGAATGGTTAAGAAGTGATGATTCTTGCATGAAAATAGTGAAATCATGCAGTTAATTGTGAGACTACTACTTGTAAATTATCCATTAGATACAGTGCAACTTTTTCTGCTGGGACAACTGTAGCCTGAACGCAAACATTTTAGATCTGTGATGACATGGACTGTCTAGGGACATAGTTATAGTTTAGAGCATCTCATCACGATTACAGGGTCATCCTTAATGGATCCATTTAGTCTGGAGATTTTGCTAGTTTGTTGTGTACATAGACATTAATCTGAGATAAGAACTGATGTCTCCATTATAAAACGTGAAATGTGAGAAGAAGATAGAGAAGGTATGTTTTCTTCTGTTCGCTTGTTTGGTCTCTGTGACAAGAGGGTAAGAGAGAGGCTTATAAAAAGCAAGATTTAATGAAATGATGCTCTTTGGGGGCAGAGGCACAGTGCAGCATAATCAGTCTCATGTTTCTTAATGAGCTCTAGGTCCCTGACTAATTTTAATTGTCTGCCTGGAATACTAAAATATTTTCAGGCACTTACATTCTGCTCATTATTAATAAAGGGCATACAACGCAACGTTTCTTCCATTTCCTGCCTCATCCCAGCTTATCCATTATGATTCTCAGTACTACGAGAAAGTGAATTTTCTCCTATTAATAAGAATCTCAAACCCCTGCAATTTTCTACAAACAATATGAAATGCATCACTGCAGGAAGTGATATAAATATAGAACAGCATGCTTTACACAAACATAGCAAAATACTGGATTTTTCTTTGGGGAACACTAATAGCCTTTTTTTTTTTTTTTCCCTTCAGCATTCATGAGCAGAATGCCATTGTTTGACCTTCAAACTTTGCTTCTGGGACAGACAAAACCATTTTCTGAGAAGATGGCTTGTTGAACCAGAACTTAAATGCACAGCCAAGCCTAGCTGTGGCAATCTGTGTGCTTTTTGAAGCTACATAAGCTTCCTCTGCTGGCATAAATACATAGCTGCAGGCGTGGCATGTTGAGGAGAAGGAAGGCTCCAGCATGAGCTTTGTAGAAGGGCCCCCCCTTTCCACCAAAAATTGGAAAAACCCACAGATTTTCAAATTTTTGTGGAAACACTGCTGTTTTGTAGGGGTATGGTGCCCCTATAGTTTGAAAGCACACTAGAAACTAATCTTGTAGAGCAAAATAGTTCAGGGCAGGGAAAACGTCAGGCCTGGATAACATAAGGATATTTTTTTGTTATAAACAGACAAATGTGCATTTCTCCTTCAACACAGTAGAAGAATGTCACAATATGGGTGCTGTGATTATCCTTCACAAGGCCTTACAGAAAAGAGGCTTTCTGGGCAAACTTCATAAACATGAAATAGCTAAATCGGTGGACGAAAACCCACAGATATAATTATAGTTCATTTCTGCACACTGAGTCATCCTGACTATGGGTTCTCATTTCAGAACAATGCCCAGTGCTTTCTGCTGTGCTTTCTGAGAGGTCTGCTCAAGCAGGGACTTATTCTTCCACGGATGAGCCAAGGAACTGGACATGGGTAGGAATTGGGGGGTTTTTGTTAATATATTTAGTGGTAAAATATGTTTCCAAAGAACCACTGGAGGGTGTAAATTCCTGTATCTCAAAGGCAGTTTTGGTTCAGGACCTCATAAGCAGTCTCATGCCATAAAGAGTGAGGCAGACCATTTTAAACCTTGGTTGTAAAATTCTTGATGGAGAATGTAGCGTGAGTGGAACAGCCGGTGAGTCATTTATGAAGTGCAAGAAGAAAGGTACGCATGGCAGCCTGGGGAATAAGCCTCTAGTACCTCATGCAGCTGAGGGGAGGGATGAGGAAGCGCCTTATATAGGACCTCCATTACCTAGTCAGTCTCCCAGGAGGGTCAAGGCTGCTCAGAGTTATTGCTGGTTGACCTCCATATGCTGTTCCAGAAGAAGGTGCCCGTGTGGTTCAGCTGTGATTCCCTGGCCAGGCTCTAGTACCCCTGAGCAGGGAGCAGCAGGGTGAGCAGGGAGTCAAGAGTGACAGCGGGGCATGTCTCTACCCACCCAGCACACATCCACAGCACCCAAACAAGAGGATCAGAGCAGGTCTGAGGGTGGTCACCTGGGGCTGCTGAGAGTCCAGGTCACCAGTCTGCAGTGATGAGGCTGAGGGCCTCAGAACATCTTCACACAGCCCTTTTCTACCACGCTCTTGACCAGCAGGCTGTTGTCAGGGTTTCAGAGCAACCCTTCTGCCCATTTCTGGAGGGGGAGGGGCTGCAAAGCTGCCGAGTGCACCTGAGGCCCAGGCACCAGTGTGGGAGCAATTCTGAATAGGTAACCTCTGGTGTGCCCCAAAGTTCCCTTAACCTTATTTATTGGAAAGGACTAGCATTTTTTCTTTCGATCTCGACAAATATTTTGGTGGGGGAAGAGAAGAGACCTTGGCATGCAAATGAATAAAACAGTCTTAGTTCATCCTCTATTATAACTATGTCCTCTTCAATGGAGCACCCTTCAGTTACGATTGACCTGATTCCTGGCCAAGGAAATCCCACTCTGCAACACGCACTAATGACAGGGATAAAACAGGAGCCAACTGTGATTTCCACTTTACATAGCTCACCAGCAGACCATACACCCAGCCTTGTAGCTTACAGGTTCTAATGCAGTGTCCCCTACCAACCCCCTGCCGATGAACAAAATCCCGTCACCCACATACCATTTAACTAAAGGCAAAGTAAACCCAAATAAAAATCTTCAGTATCAGACACACAGCATTTCTACCCAATTCACAAATGGATGTGCACCTTTTTTTTCCTGAACTGTAGGTAAATAAAACCATTAGCCTGCAAATATGTATTAGTTAAACTTTAAAAAGAAGTTTCTAAATTGTAGTGTGTCAATTCAACTATAATTATGATACCAATTCAGTAATATCAGGGTCTAATCCTGACCTCATCTAAGTCAAAAGAGCAGATTCTAATAGTTTATTTCTTCTGGTTGAGAGAAATTCTGCGAAAGATGTCAATATAAAACCACATGAAAAGGGATGCGACCTTTCTGCCTATATGGGCTGGTGATTTGATTATGTCGCTGTTCAGACACTGCATGTAAAGCTTAAAGCCTGACTGTCTCTGATTTTCATTACTCCTTAGTGGGCTCTTCAGAGTCCTGGGTTGTTTTTTTTTCTCGTCTAGTAGTCTAATTTATCAAAAGTTAATAGTCTATTCGTCTTAGAAAAGGCCATAGATTGACATTGGGAAGCTAGGAATAAGTTGTTTCTAACATGTTGTTATTGTAGGAACAATTCTGCCATGAATTAATTTTTTTTTTAAATGAAAGTATTTTTATTTTGGGCCCCCACTACATCTCGTGACAGTGAGCTTCACTATTCATTTGTGTTCTTACCTGGTTTTTTTCTATTTTGAAGTTTCTGTCTGGTAGCTCTTGCTATGAGAAAAAGCGTACAATCATCTTCTCCAGGCCATTCATGGGGTTACAGACATCTACTACCCCCATGGAAAGTCTCTTTCTGAAGATGTGGAGTCATAATGTATTTAATTTTTTCATCAACAGATTTTTTTTCTGGATCTTTGATCACAAGTTTCTTCCCTATCTGGTATCTTTTCTATGCTACAGTATCATGTTGGAAATGGAAGATACAGTCTACAGGAGCAGCATGGATTTATATTGAGGTATAACAATGTTGTCTCCCACATTTTTTATTCCTTTCCTAATAACTCCTAACACAGTTTTCTCTTCTGACGGGTTTGAAATCAGTGACGGCCATGATTTCCTTCTTGATTGGTAGGAACTCCACTTTGTAAAGTGAAATTCTTTTCTCATAAATGTTCCCCCTCTATGGTTTTCAGGGCTGAACTCCCATCTGCTGGTATGTCACTCAGAAGTCACTCGCTCTGAGACTCTTCTGCAACTCTTTGTGCTTCATTTTAGATTTTACCTCATGATACTTGACAATTTGAGACTATTTTGTCATTTCTCTTTAGTCTCTTTTCTAGGTCATTCATGGATACACTGAGCAAGATTGATCCCAGATGGATTCCTGTGACAGGTAACACCCTCCACTGGGAAATGTTTTTATTTTCTCTTGTCTCTCTATCATCAGTTATAGACCCATGTGAGGACCTCCCATTTTATCCCCAGGACCACTTAAATTCTTTAAGGTCCATTTGTGAAGAACCTTGATAAAGCTGCTTTGCATTGTATGATACAGGCAAGTGTCATACATTTAAAATGTAAGCTTTCAAAATAGAGCCTTACTGACAAAGGATTGACACTTTTGAGTACATAGACCATCAGGCTATTAACAGGGTAATTAAAAAAAGGATAAGATTAGGAACCTCTAATACATAGAGCTAAGAGAAGAAATGACACATTTTTATACAGGTTGTTAAAAGTTGTAGTGTAGAAAAAGTGTAGAAAAATGAAAGATAAAAGATAGTGGTGAATAAATATGAGGAAGTGAGAAAAAACCCCCAGTGTCAAGCTGAGCAATGAACAGTATGGTACTGTGATTCGGTTGTTCCACAGCCTGCAGGTCAAAGATGGCAGGATACAACAAACTCAGCCCTATATGTGTCAGAGTCTCCATAATCCCGTAGCCATTCCTTACTGCAAGCAATATTCTCACACATTCAGCCCCGTTCTTCTCTCTTTCACAGGTAAGTTTGTGCCTGCTACTTATTCACCATTCCTCTATGCTGTAGGCACATGTCCCACTTGTTACAATCCACATTGCTTCTTCTGCAGTGTGTTTCTTTCAAGACAAGGTAATTAATTTATTTATGGTATATTAAAAATTCTAAAAGAGCTAAGTTTCTGGTGTACCTTTCTTCTTAGAAAACACGAGTGGTCTTACATTGCTCATTTGAGAAGAAGTTTTGGCCTGGGTCAGTAAGGAAAATGTTTTTTCTTCACAGGTAGTTCATAAGCAGAAGTTCCCAGCCACTGCCATTGCAATGATGCAATTATATATATATAATATATATATATAATGCAGAAAATCTCTGCATATTCAAAGTATTGTTTTAAGTTGAAGGCAAACTAGGGATTGAGAAGCCTACACATAAAATAAATTTATTGACTCTTTGCATGCTGGAAACATCTGGCTTCAGAAACTTGCAACAAGAAAACATCTTAATGACAAGAACTGTTTATTTTTGTAGTCTCTATCATTGTACTGAGGTGGCAGGCTATCATAACATGTAACAATTCTATTTTTAATACAGATTTTTCAAGATTTAGATTAGATATCAGGATTTAGATTAGATATCACCAGGTAGACTTAGATTAGATATCAGGAAGAAGCTCTTCATGGAGAGGGTGGTGAGGCACAGGAACAGGTTGCCCAGAGAAGCTGTGGATGCCCCATCCCTGGAAGTGTTCAAGGCCAGGCTGGATGAGGCTTTGAGCAACCTGGTCTAGTGGAAGGTGTCCCTGCCCATGGCAGCGGGGTTGGAACTAGAGGGTCTTTAAGGTCCCTTCTAACCCAAACCATTCCATGATTCTATGACAAAAGTAGACTTTCTTTGGAGTACATCGTGCAAAATACTTTTTTTTCTCAGAAAAAGTTGAGCAAAAGAGAGGAAAATCTGCAAGGCTTCTGTTATGGTAGTCTGTGGGGAAGGAGCTGAAATTTAAAGATTAGCATTTACAAAACTAACAGCTAACAGAAACATGATCATTATTTAAAATTATAATCAAAACCATTTTGGTTAAAAAAAGTTCAGGGGAGAAACTGGAAGTGTATCAGAAGGTGATATGTATGCAATACAGCAACCATGGAGATACTAAAGCTCTCCTTTTTTAAAAAAGAAAATTGAAAACATGCTTCAGAAAAACTAAATAGAAAGTTTTGATACTGATTCTTGTGACTGTTATTTGACTTCTGGCCGAGGTAAAACTCTAATGAAAGCTTTTAAATTTCTTTGAAAATTACATACCAGTAAACAGTAGAAACATTTTTGTATTTCCCAAAATTAAAAAAACACCCCATAATTTAAATTCCCTTCCAGCATTAAGCAAACTAGCAAATCCTTCATCAACAACTAATAAAAGAATTCCCATGGTTCAATTTTCTACACAATTTCTATCCATCAACCTGTCTGTGCTTCACTGCACTCAGGAGCTGATATATGTACCCTAATTTCTCAGGGAAGCTGTGTGTGTGTGTACACATACGTGCCCGTATAAGGCTGTTAGCTAATTTTATTCGAGTTTGACTGCAGGGTCGAAATCTTAGAGACGTTAGCCCAGCCCATATGAGGCAACAAAGAATATCGTAAGTAGAGGGAAAACTTCAGTGGGAGTTCTAACCACGACTCATTAAGACCATTTTGTATTTTAAAGTATTTCCTGCAGTGAAGGGATTTGTACAAATCCTCCAGCGATTTAGCTACTGAAAAGCAATGTATGCTGCGGTGGATGCTCACCCCTTTCTTTGATTCGTTTGGGAAGAGAGTGAAACTGCGGATCCCAAACCCGCTGGCCGACAGGTTTCGGTGACTGTAATACTCACGAGACTACGCAGCTTTTTGTGGGGGAAACAAAAGGGAGAGAATCTTAGGGCATTCCGTAATGCATTGGAAATGGTGTGATGGAGCTGAATCTCCAGATTCAGATGGGGCTGAGCCGTGTGGTTTGGGCTGAATCTCAGCCCAAACAGGCCAAATTCGGGGGATGGAACTTTGTCGAGTTCTTAAGGGTTTAGCATGGGTCCGGGCTCTCTCCTGTGCGGGGGAGGCCTGACTGATGACCCGCTCTTCTTCCATTTAGGAAGTATTGTAAAAACATGACTGTCATTTTTTCTTTTGCAACTTCTGACAGGAAGTCAAGTCCTTCCTGAAACCATACACCTCGGCCGGGCGATAGCATTACCCTGACCTTTCTCAGAGCCCCGAGTGAAGGGGAGGCAGGAAAAGGACATACCACGACGTGTCTAGGGTTTCTGCCATCTCCATCGATCGCCTCGCCCCGCTTTTCCTCACTTCGGGCGAGCGATCTCCGAGCCCGCAGCTCGCCTCGCTTCACCCGTTCGGCGCGGGGCTGT
>NW_010244705.1:7575-8529 GCF_000690775.1 Eurypyga helias | reverse complement strand
CCAGGGCGACATGGGCAGCGCCGAGGAGGATTATAACTTTGTCTTCAAGGGTGAGTCCTGGGCTCCAAGTGAGCCCCCTCCCCAAAAGGGATAGAGTGGGAGGGCACTGCGGGAAGGGAACTGGGGTGCTGTCCGTGGCCCGAGCTGGGACGGTGTTGACCATCGCTGCAGCTCGGATGTGTGCTGGGAGCTGCCGAGGGTTGGGGGTTTGGGGAGCAGGCACTGGTCTCGGCTGCATCCCTGGCTGATGGCAGCAAGGTCAGGGCTGGCGAATGGTGCTGGGGTCCGTGGGGGCACAGGGAGACCTGTGCCCACCCCGAGGCTGTGGGATGCCAGGTGAATTGCTGGGGCACAGTGGGGGCTGAGACGGCAGGGGCTGAAGAAACATAAATGCCGTGTGAGCCCATTAACTCCTGGCAGACATTTAAAAGTCCTTCTGTGTGACCTGGGTGGTGGCACACGCAGAGGACGCAGGGGTCAAACTGGGGCTGGAGAAGGGCACAGCCTCATGCCCCCCGCTTGAGCTCTGCTGGCACAGGACCCGGCGTCCTGTGTCTGCTGGGCGCTGCCGGCCGGACCCTGCTGGACCTGGGTGCTCCCCTTGGGCAAGTGGAGATAGGCAGGCTCTGGTGTGCCAGCGGGTGCCCACCGCAGTGGGGTGACATGGGGCTTGCCAGCATCCTCGCCCTGCTCCTGGTAGCCGTGACCCCCCCAGACAGAGCAGGGGCCACACCAGCAGACGGGGAGCTTGGCTGGGTCAGCCGAGGTGGCTCAGCCACGCTGGAGGGGCTGAGTTTATGACACAGGGACAGGAGCCCTGTTTGCTGGTGTGACTGTGCGGGTGTTGCACCCACGTGCCTGCCTGGCCTCTGTGCCCAGGTCTGGGGTCACCAGGCAGTGAGGGGGGCCGGTGCACCTTGTGCTGGAAGCTGGGGCATTCCGGTGGCCACACTG
>NW_010244705.1:6365-7489 GCF_000690775.1 Eurypyga helias | reverse complement strand
GGTCAGAAAGGGTTATCTGAGTTACTGTGAAGTGTCTTGGAGCAGCCCTCTCCCCTCCTCGCCAGCTCCAGTGGGCTTTCCCCTTCTTTCCACAGTTGTCCTGATCGGGGAGTCCGGGGTGGGCAAAACCAACCTGCTCTCCCGCTTCACCCGCAACGAGTTCAACCACGACAGCCGCACCACCATCGGCGTGGAGTTCTCCACCCGCACCATCCTGGTGGGAGACGCTGTGGTGAAGGCTCAGATCTGGGACACGGCCGGGCTGGAGCGGTACCGTGCCATCACCTCTGCGTAAGGATGGGATGCCTGAAACCAGGGCTCCCCCCGCTACCTGGGTGGTGATGCCCTCCGGTGAGGATGCTGTGGGGGGTGTCTGGAGCGTGGGGTGACGGTGGGGTTCTCCCATAGGTATTATCGAGGGGCTGTGGGTGCCCTGGTCGTCTTTGACATCACCAAGCACCAGACGTACGATGTGGTGGAACGCTGGCTGAAGGAGCTGTACGACCACGCTGAGGCCAGCATCGTCGTCATGCTGGTGGGGAACAAGACCGACCTCGCGCAGGCTCGGGAGGTGCCCATGGAGGAGGCGAAAATGTTTGCAGGTACAGGCTGGCACCCTGCCACGGGGCTGGGGGCTCGGGAACCGCCTTGGTAGCAGGGACCCACCCCAGTGCGGGCACCTGAACATCTCCTGAACAGAGCCGTGCCCTCGCCGGGGTCTGCATCGTCTCGGGGGGCTCCTCTCATTGCAGACAACAACGGGATGCTGTTTGTCGAGACCTCGGCGCTGGACTCCACCAACGTCGAGCAGGCCTTTGAGACCATCCTGAAGGGTACGTGCACCGGCACTGTGGTGCAGCGGGGTCTGGGGGCCCAGGGCATCGTGGGGTCCCTTACCAGGGACTCGGGGCTGGGCAGAGGAGAGACGCTGCTCCGCGTGAGCACTGTGGGGCTGGTTTCGGAGTCGTCTTTCTGGCTGGTTTGGTTTCCGGCGTTTCACGCTGGGCGTTTCACTCTCCGCACCCCATGGCTTTGTTGTCAGGGCCCCTGGGCATCCCTAAAACCCCGGGGGCTCCTTCTCCCCCTGTAATCCCTGCTTCCCCTTCCTGTTGTCCTGGGCTCCT
>NW_010244705.1:5646-6263 GCF_000690775.1 Eurypyga helias | reverse complement strand
CGGCAGCCAGCGGCATGGGGGCAGGAGCGCAGTGATGTGTGCCGTGCCTTGCCGTGCCATACTGTGCCAAGCCCGGCGAGCACGGGGTGAAGCACTAATCCCAGGTTGGGCAAGAGGAAATTGCCCAAGTGCAGGGTGTTCCCCAGGCACCGCAGGGATGCAGCGTGGGGGAGTTGCTCCCTTGTCACCCCTTAACTCATCCCCTCTGCTGCGTAAAGGGGAAGGAGAGGCACCGACGTGCCAAGCAGGGGGTCAGAGGGTGAGCAGTGGGGGCTGCAGGCTCGAAGCTGTCTCTGCTTCTTCGGGGGGCCCTTGGCTGGCACACAGATACCCCCACACCGGCTCCTCTTGCTTTGCAGAGATCTTCCAGAAAGTGCAGAAGCAGAAGCAGAGGAGCAGCCAAAGCAACACGGTGTCACTTGCCAGTGAGAGCCCAGAGGGTGCAGCCCCCACACAGATGGAGAAGCGCCCGTGTTGTGTGGCCCTCTGAGCTGGCCAGGCACCCCCGGGAAGCCCCGGGGACCCCCACAGCCCCGGGACATGCCAGTGGTGTAGAGCTGGGTCTGTCATTATGCAGACTCGTCTGGCCACCGGCACAGGCTGGGGGTGTCCAGACC
>NW_010244705.1:1971-5611 GCF_000690775.1 Eurypyga helias | reverse complement strand
TCTGCCACAAATGGTGAGAAGCACCAGTGCCGGGAGCTCTGCTCCGTCTGCTCCGGTTTTGCCGGGCTTTGATTAGCATCACCACCATCACGCACGGCCCCCCCAGCCCCTCCGGGCCCACAGTGCAGAGGACTGAGAGATCCCTGAGGCACGGCTGGAGAAGGAGCCAGGAGGGCCTGGCCGGGATCGTGCCAGCGATGGGAGCCTCTCCAATCGCATCTGGCCTTGGGGTTGCTCCCATGGGGCCACCGTGTGCCACGCGCTGGGGATGTGGCTGTCCCCACAGGCCTCCATCCCATCTGGGGGCTTCTCTGGGGTTATCCCAAGCCCCAAGGAGTGAAGTGGCAGCGCTCAGCCCTTGGCACAGCTTTGTCCCCATACCAGACATGGGACAAGCGTGACAGCAGGAGCCAGAGAAGGTCCCTCCTGTCTGTGCGGCGGGATGGGGCTCGGTGTGGAGCCCAGTGCCAGGGGGCCCAGGAGCAGCTCCGTGGCCAGCACAGCGGTGACACAATCATTAAAGGACTTGCGAAATGCATGTTTGCTGAGCTGGAATTCCTGCGTGTTTGTGGTCCCATCCCCCAGTCCCCACCTCCATGACATGCCAGAGATCGTGGCCATCCAAGCAGCCCAATGCCATGGTCCCACTGTGCCCCCTCCCCACACAGCCTTTCCCAGGCCACCTCCCCACCCCTCGATGGCTTATGGGGGCCGGCTGGCAGTTATCAGTCCAAACCATGACTTCGCCTCAGCCAGTTCCCCAAAACCCTTTGGAAATGGGAGTTTTGCCACTGGATTCTCCAAATCTTCCTCCAGCTCTGGGCACCTGCTTCCCCTTTGCACCGTGCACGTCAGCCCAGCTCCCATTTCACGTCCGCCGTTCTGCATGGGGAGCATGGCCATGTCTGTCCCCATTGGTGGCACACGGGCGCATGGCGGTGACCCCGTGCTGGCCTTTCCCTGCTGCCCTGTGGCACTTTGCGTGAGGACACCCCGACGCAACGTGCCCCGGAGCCCTCCGGGAAGTACCGCGGTGCTGAGCAGGGAGCAGAGCCCTCGCCCATGGGAGCAGCTGCATACCTGTGCCTCCCCCCCTTACCTGGCCCAGGTGAGCACACCTGGGCGGTGACAGACACCCCCGGCCACCAATGGGTGCGGAGGAGGAAGGACTGTGGTCACCAATGGGTGCGCAGGGGACAGCCCCTGCCAGGCCTGGAGAAGGGCCGGAAATCCCAGTTGGCCCAGTAGCCGTGGGGCTGTGGTGCGGGACAAGATGCGGGGCAAGGACGATGAGTACGACTACCTCTTCAAAGGTGGGTGTCCAGCCCTGCCTGTGCTGCTCCGGCCATGCCTGCGATGAACTGTGCTCAGTCTCAGCCTGCTGTGGGCTCTATGCGGCGCCCTGGGGATGGAGCTGGGGCTTTGGCTTGTACTGGGATATAAGACTCAGCTCCCACTGCTGGGGACCTTGGGGGCGGGGCTTGTCGGGGTGGTCCCCTGTGCTGGGCAGGGGGGTGGTGGGTTTCGGGCGTTGCTGGGGCCTCGGTGGGGAGGCTGGACTGCTGCTGTGGTCAAGGGTTTGCACGGAGCCGGTCTGTGGGTGAGGGTGGCTGTTTGTGGCCCTAATTAAAGCTGCAGCGGGAGGAGTCTGGAGCCTTTACCCAAGTGCAGCATCCAGGGAGGGGTTCCGTGTCTGGGACAGGGTGCTGGTCCCTGGGGACAGCCCGCGGAGGCAGGGGTCAGTGCAGCACTGCGGGTGCTGTGCCAGCCCTGAGCCCCTCGGAGGGGTTTGGGCGCTCTCCTCAGCGTGGCTGGGGTGGCAGGAGCAGTTCTGGGAGCCGAGTGAGCAATCCTGAGAGGAAAAGCTATGCTGCTCACCCCGCTGCAGTTAAGGGAAAGGGTCCAGGGATTGTTCCTGGTGCTGGTCATGGTGTGACCTCTGCAGTGTGCAAGGGGGGATAGGGATGGGTCCTTGGAGGCCCAACATGGGTGTTCCTGGCTGCAGGAGCCCAGCGCCCCTGCGAACTGTTCCCATCTGAGCTGGCATCTCCTCCGCATGCCAGGTTCGTGGCTGTTAGCAGCTCCTGCCTTGCTCCGGCTGCTGTACGAGGCTGGAGCGGGTGCTGGGAGAAACCAGGGGACAGCTTGGATACGTCACAACCTCTGGAGCAATAAAAGCTGGGGAATGAGATCACCCGTTGGCCGGTCGTGAGTCAGCCTCCCCGAGCAGCCCTGCCCGGAAGGCCCCAAGTAATTCCAGCCACCGACACGACAGTAGCCCCTGGCTCTTCGCACACCTCCCTTGGCCCCTGCCCAGGAAAATCTTCCTCTCTGGAGTTATTCTGGGACCCAGAGAGGGGAAACTCTGATGCAGGCAGACCTGGGTCATGCCTCCGAGCAAGGCATGTCCTTTGCTTTTTGCTCCTTGGGAGCTCTGAGATGGCCCCGGAGCATTGTCCTCCTGCACTCCCCATCCCTTCCCCGTGATCCTGCAGGAGCCAGGGCTGAGAGCAGCTTGGCACTGGGCTCTGCATTCCCCTCCTCTCTCTTGTGGTGAACTCTGGAGTCCTTAAAAAATGAGAGAACTCAGTTTTGAATTCGAGGTCTGCTCATCCCTCCTGAAGTAGGAGCAAAGTCCCAGGGAGAAGCAGTGTTTAGGGGCACAGGGCTGGGCCAGCGGTCCCTGGGGTTTGATGGCTCTGCTGAGAGCAGCTTCTCCCCGAGAAACGGGAGGTGGTCACCACTGGAAGCAGCGTTATCCCAATTTCCTCTGAGATGGGAGCATCATCTCCTGTTGCAAAGCAGATGCAAACTCCAGCTGTGCTCATGGAAGACCCTCGATGCTGCTGGAGAGGCTGGGGATAGATGGGAAACAGCCCTGGGCACGGCTGCTTCCAGCCCCATCCTTGGGGTGGGACGTGGTGTGTCGAGGATGTTTCAGCGGCGCTCGCAGGATGCGTGCTGTCTGCGTGTTTAGAAGGAAGGACCGAGTGTGTCAAACGCTTTCGTGCCGGGGGTGGAGGATGCTGCTCGAGTCCCTCTTGTCCTTCAGGCCCAGGGGGATGGGGCTGAGCACACAAACCCTCCATGTACAAGATGCCCGGAGGCTGCTGGTCCAACCCCATCCCGGGCATGGTGCAAAGCCTGCGGAGCCCAGGGACCATGCCACAGCCGTGGGGGGCTGTGCAAAGCCAGCGTTTGCCTGGCATGGACTGGCTCTGCTCCTTCCTCCCTCCCCCAGCCTGGTTTCCTAAGGCTTTCCCAAACCAATGCTTTTTTTGCTGGCTGCAGGGGTGATGCAGCATGGCACGCTTGTGCCTCAGTTTCCCCTGGCAGCCAGGGCTCTTGCAGGCATCAGCCACATTGCTCTCCTGTCCCTGGGCCACAGAGGTTCCTGGGGCCGGAGAAAGCTGGGGCACAGAACTACTGGGATAGGGGACGCAGCGGTTGAGCCAGGGGAAGTAGCAACTTCCCCTTGATTAAACCCCAAGCCAAGATCAAAGCGGTGAGGCTCAGTAAGCGTTAACGAACCTGGCTCATCACTGCCCTGCATTTTCCTACCAGTTTGTCCAGGATAGCCCAGGGTGTCGTGGTCCTCCCAGGCCCCCACGGCGCTGGCAGCGGCTGCCCGAGGCGCCAG
>NW_010244705.1:384-1927 GCF_000690775.1 Eurypyga helias | reverse complement strand
CGTTCCTGCCTGCTGCCCTCGGTGATCTCCGGGAGCATCCCTGCACGCTGCTGGGCTCCATGGAGCTATGCTATTTCTGACTGCCCTGGCATTGCATCCCAGCCCATGCAAGTGAGCCGAGTCCCTGTGAGCTGGAGCTGGTGGGGAAGGAGTTATCCAGGGCATGGAGCAACATCCTCAGAATGTGGTGGCTGCTGAGCCTTGACTGAGCGTGGATGTGTCTTGCCACAACTCCCGTGAGCGTGGATGTGTCTTGCCGCAACTCCCGCCGTGTGCTCTGCAGCCCTGGTGGCCCGTGCAGCGGTGTGGCATGCCCGGCAGCCCCTTGCTGGCATTGCTGTCCTGGCGTTGTCCCCAGCGTGGTCGCTGGGCCGCTGTGGTCTCAGCCCTGCTGCTGCCTCATCTGCTGGGGAGAAGTGTCCCCCCAGGCTTGGTCCCGCGAGGGTGGGCAAAGCGAAGCAAAGCGTCTGAGTGCACCTGGAGAATGAGCAGAATCGGCAGTGGGGGAATAATAAAATCAAAACCTGGTGAGTCATAAACTCAACAAACTTGATAGGGAGCCACGTGACAAAGCCTCTCCAGAGCCTGTTTCGCAGGAACCAGCCAGATCTGGGACAGGCAGAAAGTGCACTTAACCAACCCACACCCAGGGACTTCCCGGCTCATGGGCTGGACGAGTGGCCGCGGAGGAGGAGGAGGAGGATGCTCCCTTTCAAACCAGGTTCTGAAGTCCCCTGCGTGCCCTCAGGGTTGGAGCTTGGGCTGGAAATAGGAGACCCAGTTCCTCTTGGCCTCCCTGGCCTGGCTGTCTCCGGGTTCCTGCCCGTCTTGTGCTGGGGCAGAAAACCCTGGCAACTTCCAGGCGATGGCAGGAATCTCCTCGAGGGGTATTTATGGCAGCTGCAGTGCCGCTGGGGCGTGCGGGGGTGCTGGTCCTGCTCCCTGAGTGCAGCTTCGCAGTCACAGCCCCCTCACCCGGCGGCTTCTCCCGGATGAAGCGGAGGTGGGCTCTGGGGTGGGGGTGGATGGGGAGATCCCCCACCCCTGCCAGGCTGGTTTGCTGGGCTGGTTGGCATTGGAGCAGGCAAACGCCTTTGCTGGGTGTGTGGAGGGCTGACATTGTGCTTGTGCCCCCCCAGTTGTGCTCATCGGGGACTCTGGGGTGGGGAAGAGCAACCTGCTCTCACGCTTCACCCGCAATGAGTTCAACCTGGAGAGCAAGAGCACCATCGGCGTGGAGTTTGCCACGAGGAGCATCCAGGTGGACAACAAGACGGTGAAGGCTCAGATCTGGGACACGGCGGGGCAGGAGCGGTACCGGGCCATCACCTCGGCGTGAGTTTCCTTGCTCCCCACCCCTGTCCCTCATCCAGGGCCCTGCTGTGACCCTGTCCCCTCGCTGTGCCCCAGGTACTACCGGGGGGCGGTGGGTGCTCTGCTCGTCTACGACATCGCCAAGTACCTGACGTACGAGAACGCCGAGCGCTGGCTGAAGGAGCTGCAGGACCACGCCGATGCCAACATCGTCATCATGCTGGTGGGC
>NW_010244705.1:0-279 GCF_000690775.1 Eurypyga helias | reverse complement strand
CCCTGTCCTTGCAGAGAAGAACGGGCTGTCCTTCCTCGAGACGTCTGCTCTGGACTCCACCAATGTGGAGACGGCTTTCCACAACATCCTCTCGGGTAAGGGGCAACCAGGGAAGCTTGGGGGACAGATGCTTAGTTTCAGATGCTGTGTCCTCCCCGGACCCCTGGCTGCAGGTTCAGGGTGGGATCCTGCTCCCCTGGGTGGGGAGATGTGGGCATTTGCACCCCTTGAGCTGCGTCTTTTGGGAGGGGGCAGGTCCCCCGCTGAAACAGGTACTTT
>NW_010244704.1:0-345 GCF_000690775.1 Eurypyga helias | reverse complement strand
CTCAATGCCGTCATCCATGTCACTTCCTCACTCCTTCCACAGTGGGATGGGGGAAAGAACCATAAGGGTAAAAGTAAGAAAACTCATAGGTTGACATAAAGACATTTTAATCCATTGTCCCAGTTATCCTGGGAAGGGGGGAGATGTGTTGTTATACCCAGAGTGAGATTAAGATACAAACAAGGTCAGATGCTGCTAACAATGAGTTTATTTTTGTTGTAAAAAAATAGTTATAGGAGGGAGAAAAGAGAGAAAAGGGGGAAAATTTAGCAATCAGTTTGGATAGAATTGCAAGAGATAGTCACTAACATAGATCCACCAGTGTCCCATTGGTCCACAGCCCTG
>NW_010244703.1:12864-39477 GCF_000690775.1 Eurypyga helias | reverse complement strand
CCACCCCTTATTTCAGACCATTTTCACTTCTGCAGTTTAATCGCAGTGTCGTTCTGAAATGCTTCAGATAAGGCCCTTGTCCCTCCTCTTAACTGTCTGTCGTGTTGAAAACCTGTGGGGACCTTTCTTCTTTCTTAGGCTTTGCTTCTTTTTTTTTTTTTTGTAAGAAGCAGTGTCAAGTCAAAGTCTGCATGGTGTTAATTGGATGTAATTTGAGGTGAATATTTTCACTTCAGGCTTTTATATACCAATTATTTTATTAGCTCTATAAGCCATTAAAAAGTAGTGTAAACCATTTGATTACTCTGAGGAGAATGCTACTTGAATCATAGCCTGTGCTAATTAGAAATTAGGGCTGGTGGACTCTATTTGAGGTTCTGAAGTAATTTAGTCTGACTTTATGCAAGCTAGTTAGACTCTGTTTCAGTTGCCCCATTTCTTTACCTGTTTGTCTGAGTGGGGTGTGTGTACCTGTCCATCTGAGGTGGGATTTCCATAACCAGTAAACTCTGCTTTTCTAATGCCACAGTTGCCTTTGTGTCGTCTTCTCACACCTAGGCAGGGAGGCTGGTAGGAGGTTCAACCGTTCCTTGGTACATTCATATCACCATGAATCTGAAGGTGGCGAGTCTTGTAATGCTCACTCAGCTGCCTTTTCTCCTGGCTGTGCATACACAGACACCAGGAGGCACAGGTACTCTGTTTTCTAGTGCTGTCCTGCACATTGTGCAGAGGTGCTGAGGACTGGTGGTGGTGGAGCTACCGTTTGTTTGGGGGAGTTAGGGACTTTCTAACCTCCTAGTGTTTGCAGTTTCCTTTGTGTAGCAGAACTGGAGGGTCTCTGTATAGCTCACTCTGGGAAAGATAGGTAAAAAGATGGAGTTTCATAAGGTTGGGCTTTTAAAAAGCTTTGCAATTGGTGCATCTCCAGGCTGTATGAGAGCATTTACTCCTCCCTACTCCTGCTTACAAACTGTAGTTGGTACAATGTTGTCTTGCAACATCAGGAGCCATCTGGGCTATAACATGGGACAGATCTCGCCACATCCAAGGTGCATTTGAGCCTTCCTTGCCTGCAGAAGGAGAGAAGGGACAGATCTTTCATAAATTTGGTCTCTGGCTTTCAGTCAGTGTCATGGGGACCTTGTTCTTCCTACTCCTTCCTGCTCTCCCTTCATATGGCTCACTTCTTCTGCTGGAGAGGTGCAAGTCTGGCAGGGCTCTCTTATCTGGGTTAGTCATACCCAGGAAATGCAGCAAATACCCATAAAAGTACCTCAGTCTTAAAATTGTGCCTTGAGACTCTCATATTTATCACATGCTCAAAAACCTTCAATAATACACACAGCAGCAACAGTTAGGTCATGGTTCATTATCATTGTTTGCCCTAAAATGAAGGTTTTATTTCTTGTTTTTCTCTAACCATCTGTTCTCTTTTGTTTTTCATTTACATTGTAAACTCTCTTTGAAGAAACAGCTCTTTTTGTTTGCTTGTTTGTTTTGCTTTGGTGTGTGGTTTTTTTTTTTTAGTGCCTCGCACAATGGGGTCTTTATCAATGTGCAGACTCTGTGGAGCTTTATCAACACTACTTCTAGGTCTTGGTGTTGATATACTTGAGAAGTTCCTCATTAGGTGTCTTGGTTATATATTTTTTCAAATAATTTTAATTGCCCTTATGACAATTATTTATCTTTAAAAGAGACTTGGATTATTTTAAACAAAATACCAGTTACACAGGTGTAAATCCATTCCAGGTTGAAAGAGTTCATCTTTCTTACAATTCAGAGAAGTTAAAATCGTTTTTCTAGTGCACTTTGCATAACAGTGTTTTCCACTGCCTGTTTAGAGAATTTTTTTGTGTTTATTTTTTCCAAATAGATGGGGGCATTTACTTATCTGAATATATTTGTTGTAACTATTGTGTTACAGCAGCTTGACTTACCTTTATGCCCTGGGAGAACTGTTGGATATAACATCGGTATCATGTGTTTGAGGAAGGTAGCAGGTAAATGATGTGGATCTGAACACCTCTATGAAGTGCAGTAGAAAGTTGACTTTTAAATAAATTCTCTTCTACATAAGTTATCTGAAGGTATTTTTGGCATGCTCTTGGCTGAAATGTCAGGGTACTCACCTGAACTGAATCTCAATGGTTAAAGACTTATTTATAAACAAAGCACAGTTTTAACAAACATCTGTAAAACCAGAGCAGTAGCAGATGTAGTGACACTTTCCCATCATATATGGAAACTGTTGTTTACTCATTAATGTTCAGTATGATCTAGATGTAGGTAATCAAGTAAAAATCTGTGTGGGTTTATTTTTTTTTTTCCAGCAAACCTAGCTGTTTAAAGTCAAGGTCTAGAACTAAAAAGAGTGAAATGTGCCAATTGATATCAAAATGGATATGTAGCCTCAAAGCTATCTTTAATGGCCTAGTCACCAGCTTGAATACTAAGTCACTCATTGGAGGAATAGTTGTGTTTAAGGGAAAAAAGAAATCAGGTAAAAGTAACTTCTGTAGCTATTTGCATTCCTTGAGCTGATAAAGTCTGCTAGTTGATTATGTAAATTGGTCAGACTTTTAATTTTTATCATGTCAGTTGAATGCATTTAAAAATGTATTTAGACATTTTAAAAATAGTTACCCAATTGTTTCACTTATCTATGATTTTTTTGTTGTTGCAAGATACTAGCTGAAATCACTTGGTCTTCTAAAAAACTGTCTTTTTCCATTCTGCAGCATGGGTGAACTCGCTTTCTATGGGAATGGTCTTCTTCTGTTCTCCAATAGTAAGCATATTCACAGACCTGTTTGGCTGTCGAAAAGTAGCAGTTATTGGAGCTGCGGTAGGACTTGCTGGACTCCTTTCAAGTTCTTTCGTAAGGTAAAAAGTTATTTTCTTTACATCCAAAGTATCTTATAAATTTTACGTGGTCCCATCAACAGAATATGAAGGAATAAAGCAGTGCTACTTTATAGTATTTATTAGAGTAGAAACCTTGTTTTATTTGTTCTCTCTTTTTTTGTCTTTCAAACTGACTTGTGGAAACTCCAAGTGGTACTTTCAACATCAAAATTAATTAAAAAATAACATAACCTTGTAAGAGCATTCCCTATTTAACAGGAACCACTATGTATAAATATATCAGTAGCAGGACTGACGCTGTAAGATCAACAGCATTGTCCTGGATAAGTTTCTTGTATGTCGCCTTAGTGTTATGTTCTGTTTTACCAGATACAGAAAGCTTGACTCCTCTCCTCCTCCCTCCATATGCTTAAAAAACACTCTTTAAATGTTGATAAATATGCAGTTAGAACTTCCAGGAAGGTGTTAATGTTTCAGCCAAATTTGATGTTTTCTTTTATTCTTACTGGTCTGATTGCCAAACACTGAGATAGTGAAAACCTTGCTCTAAAAACATACTTAGGGCTTTATTTGCATTATTAAGAAAATTGTGATTCTTTCTGGTGTTACTGAAAAAAAACCTGAACAATAGCTGAAGGGTTTTTTTCCCTCCAGATTAAGTATAATCTTCTACATTTCTGTAATTTTTGCTGAATAAATCCTAAGGAGTTCAAGAACGACTGATCTGTTGGTCATGCACAGTAGAAGATGAGGAAACGGGGTATTTACTCCCTTATTCTAGGCATCAGCAGAAATTGGTTAGTGAAGATAGGGTACAAAATAGCAGGAAAATAAGCCGCAGTTACGTCTAGCTGTCTGCTTTTTCCCACCCTTAGCCCAATAATAACTACAGGAGCAACAAAAAGCAAAATTCAGAAGTTTGTAGATGCATTTTCATCCATGTAGGGGAGAGGCCTGTGAGTGCTTTCTGTGCCTGTGCTCTGAGCCGGACAGATGTGAGCTGGCTGCAGTCGGGATGGAGGAATGTCCACACTGTGGCACTACACTAGGTGTCTAGTTTGGGCATATGTCCCCTGCTGTGAAAACACACCCACAAATGTACAGGATCAGAAGATGTAATTCTGCTCCAGACTGTGAGACCAGGTTTTATATTTATTCTTGGAATGACTTATGAGGGGGGAAAAAAAAGCTTTTTGTTACTTGAACAAGCTTCTGATTTTTATTTTATTTTATTGGCTATTCCAAGTGCAACTCTTCTGCTTAACTCACTGTGGTGAAGCACACAAACAAAAAGTCTCCCTCTTCCTGATGTGTTTAACAGGCTTGTTACCATGTGTGAGGTAAAAACTGAAAGAATGCTTCTTGGAAAAGTATTTCTTCCTCCTTGCTTCCCAGTAGTGTGTTTAAGTGGTGACTACTAAACATCTTGTAATTATAAATTAAACCTCCCGATGAAGGAAAGATGTTTCCTTCCTTTGAACAAAATGCTGTCATCTCTCTGTTTCCCTGATACAGTGGAACAAGGGCACAGAAGAGGCATGC
This sequence comes from Eurypyga helias, assembly GCF_000690775.1. Taxonomy (NCBI): domain Eukaryota; kingdom Metazoa; phylum Chordata; class Aves; order Eurypygiformes; family Eurypygidae; genus Eurypyga; species Eurypyga helias. The sequence goes on along the minus strand of NW_010244703.1, from coordinate 35,064 downwards.
AAAAGGAGGTTATCTTGTAAAGGCTTTAAAAAATTGTCTTAGTTTATTTGAATTTTCGTCCAGAATTTGAGGAGTACTTTGAGAGGAGTGGCAAATTCTTGTCAGAGTACGTGCCACGTTAATGTGCATTCTTGGTGTGTACTTATGTTACTTAGACTAGAATGATTTATGCTGATGATGTTATCAGCTAATTGAGGGAATATAGTTCAGATATAGAAGTCAGTGTTCTAAAAGTAAAATATTGTAGAGTAGACAAATGTAAATATGATTTATTGGTTTTGTTACATAATGATTTCTTAAGATAAACTTTATCTCTTAGAAACTGAGATGTAAGAGTATTTGTAATGCAGGAAAATATTTTACTATGTATGTCATGCTGCAAACTTTGAATGAATCTGCAGACAGAAGCAGAACTTCTCTGTCCTTGCTGTATTACGCTCCTCTTCATGTTGTAACTTCTGTAACTTTTGCAACTTGGATGTTTTCCATTGATAAAGATAATCAGTCTTTTCCCCCTTATGTTGTTTCTGCTGGCTTGCCTTGTGTATAATGATTTTAGAAACGGATAGTTTAATGTAGGAAGCAACAATGTCATGTTACACAAATTGTTTTTCACAATAATACAGAAAGCCAGAGTTCCTGGTCAAATACTGTTTTCTAAGGATTTCTGTAGTTGCATGGGAAGCTTCCAGAGTGTATTTGGCACAGAGGGATGCTGGCAGGTAACAACCTATGATGAAAAGCACTACATAAAGCATTCATACTCCTGAAAAAAAAGTTAATATATTGTCTAACAGGTTAAATACTTCTCTGTAACTGCTTTAAAAGCAGGTGTTAGATGATAGAAGAGCCCTTGGTTCACTGAAAACATAGTATTAAAATCACATGCCACCTCAAATCTTGTATGAAAATATTTCTCCCACACTGTGTCCATTAGATAAAGGTAAACAGGTGTCCTTTGACTTAATGCTATAATACTAATTTAATTGATTATACCAACACTGTTACTTTATACTGTTAAAATTTCTTGCACGAGTACCTTTTTAATGTCACATGCCTGCCTGAGATCTAACACAACAGCTCTGCTTCATCTCGGTTGTGTAGTAGATGGTAATGGTGGAGAACCTGGTGGTGATCTGTCGCTGTTGAGACGGACACAACACGCACGGAATCGTGCACCAAAGCCAAAGGCCAAAATGGACCCTTTATTGTTTATACAAGCCCGTTTTATATCTTTCTTAAGAATGTGTGTTCATACATGATTGGTTCACTCAAAGGACCAACAGTTCATGATAGGATGATCTCTTCTTTGTTACATCTTCGTTAAACTTCTCCTTGCGGAGGCAGTACCTTGCTCTTGTTTACTCAGCTCTTCTTGGGACTTTCCAGACTCCTTAAGGGTACACGGTTATCTGCTCAAGGTTAATGTTAAGCTTACGTTCCAATCCCTCAGACCAGCCGAGGTTTCCCACAATGATCCTCCTTAATGTGAGCAGAAGTGTTTGATTCTTAATGCATGTGTCTTCCCTATTTCGTTCTTAACATGTCCAAATGCTGAATTCAGAATATCTAATAAAAAGGGGATTCTTTTTTCTAAAAAATAAAAGAATATCTGAAGTCTTACAGCTTGTTACTAATGTGTATTGCCAAAACTTGACAGGTTTTTAATTTTTTCTTTCATTATTGTTTACTACTTTTGGTGTTGTATTTTCATAATAAACTATAAAAATACTTGATGTTTCTGGGTTCATGAGGAAAGTTCAGTGTTATGTTTGAACTGCTGTCACACTGAAGTGTGTCAATTACACTGTTTTGATTTGCTTTGGAAAAGAAAAAGCCAAAAAAGTAGCAATGGTTGAACTTATATTTGGCTAATCCACCCCGCCAGTGACTTAAAAAACTTTATTTTAGTCAGATTGTTTAGTGTACTTATAGTTCAATATATAAATTTTGCTTTACCTGCCTAGTGAGTTCTATGAAATCTTCAGTGGAAGAACATAAAATAGCTGAATTAAGCTGACACAGTATATTTCAACTGTAACTACATACAAACTCTTAACTCACTTCTGTAAATATGCCAATTCATTGCAAAAGTCTTGCATATATGGCAGGTGAATGCGAGCATAGAGTTGTACAAAACACTAATGATCTTTTTTCTTCCGATACAGCACCATTGAACCTCTATATTTCACCTACGGGATCTTATTTGCCTGTGGTTGCTCATTCGCGTACCAGCCATCCCTGGTCATTCTTGGGCACTATTTCAAGAAACGCCTTGGACTAGTGAATGGCATCGTCACTGCAGGCAGCAGCTTGTTCACCGTGTCCCTGCCCTTCCTCTTGAGAGTTCTGCTCGATTCCATTGGCCTGTACAACACCCTGCGGGTCCTGTGCATCCTTATGTTTGTTCTGTTCCTGGCTGGCTTTACGTACAAACCCCTTGTTTCCAACGCCAAAGACAAGGAGGGAGGAAAGAAAGGAAAGTTCAGATTTCCTCCTGGAAAAAAGATTTGCAATTTCTCAGTCTTCAAAGTTCTCAGTTACCGAATCTGGGCTTTTGGGATCCCAGCTGCACTTTTTGGATACTTTGTGCCTTATGTTCACTTGGTAAGTGACATTTCTTCCTACATATGATGTAATTAAAACTACAGCTATTTCCCTTCGTTATGGACTAAGAAAACGATTGGTGATAGGAAGCAGTGTTTAAAGTGCAAGCTGTGTTGGAGAGAAACAGGAGATTAATTTTGATGTTGTCTGTGATTGAAAGATTCCAGGCTGTAATCAGAACTATTAGTTGAGCCAATTAAAGTTTTAGTTCCTTGTTCTCAGTCTAAAGTTTCAAGTACTTCAATAAGGAAAAAGACTTCTGAAAAGTGTTCTATACTATTCCAAAGAATTCTTTATTCTAGTACCCAGCTGCGTACATTGCCATGATACTTGTGTGTTTCAGAGGAATAATGGCAGGAGTAAATAACAAAAACAGGTGAAACTAACTGAGGTATGTTTGTTAAAATGTGCAGTTTCAGAGTATTTTTTATTGGCAATTTTCCAAAACTGTTGTTATATTCTATATGTACATTTTCAGTGTTATATTCTATAACAGACTATTTCTAGGGACAGTGCAATTTGATGACCAAGCTATTATGACCTCTTCTTACACTATTTCCCCTTTTAATTTTGTAGGGATGATTTGGAATAAACCCATGTTCAGAGGAGTAGAAGTGTTGTAGAGAAAGCTGTTGGATAGATTGTACATGTTTGTTAATGCTGGCAGAGAACTGAAGAACAAGGCTATGCAAGAAGTCATGTAGAACCTTTAAAATACATTTAACAAAAAGCTTGTAACTTTTTTTTTTACCAGGATGCTTGCATGAAAGCTGCTTCTTTCTAAATTGCACTAAAGCTGCTGGTTTTCTTGTAGAGAACAAAACCCTTTAACCTTTTAGATTATAAAAGATTTTTCTTGTTATACTGTGCTTTTGCCCCTGTGGAGTGCCTTTTCTCCCCCATATCTGATTGGCACAAATTCTGATTGTGAAATACAGCTCCAGTACAGGAAAACAACTTGATCAAGGCTGTTAATATAATGTTTGATAACACTATAAAACTATTCCAAGTGCAGTTAGAATCTAACTTTTAAAAGGGGACACCAAAATTACACCAAGAGATTTAAATTCCAACTTCTTTTCCTCAGTTTCAGAGGAACCATGAAGGTTAACTATTAATAAACATGAAATGTTCAACGATAGTCAGTTTTTGTATGCCACTCTTGAGAGGGGGAGCTTCAGCAGCTCTGAAAGAATTCTTCACTGATAGGTTTTATTATCTAACCCCCTTCCTGAAACCCACAAGTTTTTATTTTAATTTACTTGTCTATAAATACTCAGTTTTACTATATAATTCTCTATTCCTGTCAACCAGAGAAGAAATTCTTAAGCAATGTATGGTAAGTTCCCCTTACTTGTGTTTAAAACCACTCTGAACAAGAAGCGTAGCTTTCATTCTTGGCTTTGCAGATAGCAGTAATAAATGGAAAACACCTTGACTACTTCTTTTCCCCTCAAAGCTTTTAAAACATCTGTTTACTTGATTCAGATTTCTAACCAAAATTTAATTTAGGTACCACTCAATGTGCACAAAGAATCCATGGAGGATTGGTTGAGGTACTGCGTAACTGGTGTTATGTACCCAGGACTCTTGACCATGTTCTGAAATATTTAAAGCCTAAACCAATCTTTGATCAGTGAGTATGATAGGGATGGTAAGAAACAGTATGAAATGGAATTATAATTTCCTGTGTTTATACTGATAAACTATGTAGGTACCATCAGTGTCAGATTTCTGTTTGCTTATTTACATTGTCCATTAAGTACTATTTAGTGCTGACTAAACTTTCAGAAAGCTTGAGAAACAAGTAGTTCAACAAGAAAATCCCCAGCTTTTACTGAGGTTGACATGGAAAATTAAAACTTGAATTTCACAAATAGCAGTACTTCCACTTCCAGAATGTGTAAGTTTTAGAAAAATCTTCAGTCTTAGGTAAGTGATCAGAATGAAAAAGTTTAATATCTGCAGGCCAAATAATTAAGATTTTTATGATTATTTTGTATTTGATTACTGAGGATGGATGTATCTTCAGTAGCAGAAATCTCGGGGACTGAAATCAGGAGTTGGAATTGCTGGGTTGAAGGATGCAGTTGTAGGACTAACAGTAAACGTGTTGCTTGAGACTTAAAGAATGAAGTGTTCTTGCAGCTAAACCCACTGTTTCTGTAATTATTTCTACATGCAACCACCCTCACTTGAGGTTTTAGCTCTGGCTTTGTAACTAAACAAAAACTCATTCCTCTAGCACAAATTTAATGATTTCAAAAAGAAAGACCTTTTAATCGGAAGAGGTATTTACTTTTATGGAAACGTGCAGAAGTGAAGAACCACAGCATCTATTGCTGGTGGGCAGCGATGTATGCCGGGAGGACTACTTGAAACCTTAGGAAGTTTCTGTGGATCTCTGAGAAAGTGAATGAACAGTGTTTATGAAGGTACAGCATGGATTCTGCCCTTCAACACATACTTCAGTACATAGCTCTAGACATCTTACCCTAGTTTTGTCTGTTTTTGATAAAAGCATATTTAATGTACATTCCATAACTACATAAAAGTACTTCCAGATATGTCAAAGGCTATAAGAAAATAATCATTTTGCTGGTACATCTACCAAACCAGAGATTAAAAATGAAAGTTAGTATTGTTCCATTGTCTAGTGCATTTTTGAAATTGTAGCAATGCTGGAAAAGGGACAAGTGACAGCTTTTGTTACTCTAAAACTCTTAAAGTTGGCCCACAGTAGCCAGACTGCTGGAATGGGATGCTGGTTGCAAGTGCCCTAATTAAAAATGCTTACACACGGGGACTGACTCATGCCTACAACTCTTCCCTTAACTGTCAGACCTGGTTCCTGTACTTGTCAAGTCCCGTTTTTCCCACCTGGAAAGGCAGTTTCAGCCAGACCATGTTGCCGAAACGCAGGTGTCGCAGCCCTACTGGTCAGGGTGGTTTTGTCACCGCTTGTGGGTTGCAGACTTGGTCTGTTCTGGTCACTGCATGTCAGCTGCTGTCGCCTGCCTTTGCACAGCAGGGGAGCTCCTAAGGTCCCAGAAAGGGTCTCCGGGTGCTTCTGAAGCCAGCCCTGATTTCTGTTGTCTCTTCAGTCTTCTGAAGCGTACTGGAAGGGATGGTGAATGGTATGAAACTTGTAAGAAAGAAAGAAAAGCTCATTTAAAATAATAGTATTACACATGTCTCTGCAATTTTAACTATCTGCACTGTATTTGCTAGATAAAGTAAAAGCTATTAGAAGCAGAGAAAATAACCTGTGCATGAACTAGGCTCTAACTAAGGTTAAACAAATCAACAAATTACGTGGCATGCTAGACAGTATTCTTGTCAAGGAGCTGTCAGGGAGTACCTGTCCCTGACTGGTAGAGATCAACTGCATGAGAAACAGGCATCGGATTCCTTTTGGCTCCTGCTAGGGGAGAACCAGTTTAACTGGTGTCAAATTCCATTAGTAGGTGTTCCATTCCATGTGATTTTGGGGATTTGAGTTGGGAGAAACACTATAAATAGGCTTTGACTTGATTTTATTATATACTTTTAGCATTAATTCAGATTGAAGAGCAAACTGATAATTCGTAGGATTATTAAATGAAAATGGTTATTCCTCTCAGTTTTAAAACCAGGTTAAACTGCAGTGATTGAGAGGATTTTTTTTTCTTCTGATGTGCCAACAGCCAAATAAAAAGCTAGTTCAGTCCATTCAGGTTTAAATTGTGAATCTGCAGCAGAAATCTTCCAGATTGATGCTCAAAACAACCTGGAAATTGTGTTTTATAAGGATTGTCTCCCAAGGAAAGGATTAAGTGTATTTGAAAGGAAGTATTGCCAACTGATGTGCAACTTGTCCTGTGCTTGTTCTGCTAATAAACAGAATTTCTGTTTTTCAGGAATCAGTCTAATGTTAAATATCTAGTGCTGTTCTCTTACCCTTTAAAAAGGCAATCACTTAATCAGGACCATACATCCTTAATTCTCATGAGCTTGCAGGTCAATTCGCTTAAAATTGGATATAAGATCACACGTTAGGTAGTTTAAAAGACATGCTGTTGCTTTTCTGCTTTATTTAGCAGGGTGAAAGCAGGTACTGCTTAAAATGGGTGTTGTCGCTGCTTAGTTTTTCTAAGCAGTGACTAAAGTCACTACTAAGGCTCAGTATGAGTTTAGGATTATATTTTCAGACTCACTCACAAAAAAGGGCCCAGTATTGTGTTGTGTTTTGATACAGCAATACTGGTCCAACTGAGAACACCATCCTAACACTTTCAGTGCAATGTTTGCCTCAGAGTTTTGTCTTGGGTCATACACAGTAACTTCATTAATTTAGTTTCAAACAAAGACTTAGTTTGGTTTAGCTGTTGCTTTTATTAAATGCCTCTTGTTAACAATAGGTCCTGTGATTATAGTGCTTGACACCTTGCAGGATGAAAAACTGAATTGAACAACTGAGTAGTTGAACAAAATAATGCAAATAACTTATTACATGTTTTACTTTTTAAAAAGCAATGGGATGGTAGACAATGCAATAAAAATGTTTGCCTTTCTAAGTTTAAATATTTTCTTATAAAGAAACTACTCTTGAATGGCTGGATTATTTGTGAAAATTAGGCTTACTGTTTAAGTATGGTTATAGGTTTGTATACAAAGTTACCTGTTAATTGATAAGCAGTGCAAAAGTTACCATTGCACTGACTGCATGCTTAACTTCAGAATAGCTCAGCAAAAAATATATTTTAATATTTCTCATCCTGCTTTGCTGCCTATTTCTTCATTTACAGTGTAAATCTGACTTTTGATGCTTATCCACATTCATATCCCATGACAGATGTATACCTGCCTATGTAGAGATTTTTGGTTAGCAGCAGCTATGTGGAGTGCATGTGTTCTGTGTGCTTCGTGTTGATAGATAGGAAAAATGGTGTGTGCCTGGCCATTTTTTCCAACAACATTCTTGGGAGAATTTGTCTTGAGACATATTTAAATACTGGCTTTATTATCCATAGACAGATACTGGGGATTCAGTGTCTCATTGCTTCTCTGAATATGCATGTGTCAGGAGTAGGTTCAGCTGGACCTCAAGGAACAAGGAGGTGGGACTGCAGACGGGTAGATACTATCTCTGAGACACAAAGCATCACCTATGGCTCTGCTCCCACTTGCATCAACTGTATTGGAAAAGAAAATGAATCTCAATTAAAAGTAAAGCGGCTTCCAAGCAGCTGGCCAGCTAAAAGGTATTCCAGAAAGGGATAGAACCCCAGGACTACTGTTATGTAAAGACTCTCAGGCTCTGCGGGCATCTCGTTTTCAAATACGAGATTTTTCTGGCTCTGCTGGTAAACTCAGTCTTCAGATTCTTGTGGAAACTTCGTAAAAAAGAAGTGAAGGTTTAGCCTCTGAGTAAGCCTGTCTGCCGGCAGTGGACTCTGTGTAGCTGGTTTTCACTGAGAAGTAAATACACACCGTAGTGTATGCCCTCTGTGGTGCTGTGCTTTTCTGTATGAAATACAGGAACACACGCTGTCTGGAAGAATTTGGAGGAGGCTACTCGCTCCCCAAGGTATTACATGTTGTGTGAAGGTAATCTGTTTAGCTGCCTTCTCTTTTTATAGACCTTAGGGACTGCTGGGAAGGAGTGCCAGTGATGGCAAGCATTCTTACCAGGACACTGATCCCCTGCTCTGCTCAGTCCACAAACAACTGTGACAGAGGGAGGACCTTGCTGTGTTTCCTTCGGAGACCACTTGGACCATTTTGAGCATTTGACTCAGCATTACCCAGCATACCTAGTCATCTTGGACTCTCTTCCACCTGGATAAGCCTTCCACTTCAGTTTTTCCTGTTCATTACCTCCCATGGTCTTTCAGCTGTCCTTTCAGTGATATCTTTTAAAATGGGGAGTTGTGTGGGAAATAGGAAATTACTCTCTTCTCACAAAAAGAATAGATTTTGGGAAACCTGCTCATCTCTGATCTGAAGTGAAGACATAAGAATCATTCTCTGTTACATTTATCTTTCAGAATTCAACATGTCCATTACATTACTGCATGTGTGAAGTTCCTTAGCTTGTGTAGGGCCCTTGCCATCCAAATTACTGACAGCTTTGAGGATTTTAGCCCAGATCTCTGTGGTAGCTGACTAATACAGACAGATCTTCTCCACAGAAAACATTTAGTGGTGAAATATTGAGAGACCTGGCCAAGGAGCTCAAGAAGGTTGTTATGAGCCTTGGAAGTGAAACCTCTTCTTTGGGTGTAACGAAGGTTACGGTGAGCTCTTTGGTTTCCGCATTTGCGAGGACGCTCATCTTGCAGTAAGTTCTAGAGCCAATTCAGGCTTGCAGATCAAAACTCAACAGTGAAAACGTAGCCTGGCATGTGGCACAGTGTACACCTGTGATCACATGTAGGCTGCTGAAGGTCTGCCTGTTCCACAGGCAGGTATTTTTTGTATGTGTGTTTCTGTTGTCTTGAAATTCTTGAATTTAGTAAGTGGCTGTGGGGGGCCTCCTTCCTCCTTTTGACATCTCAGGGCAACTGGTTCACTGGGGGAAGTAGTGACAGGTACAGTGCCCTCAAAATGTAAACTGTTCTCAGAACTCATGAATCTGTTCTCTAGACAACTTCTGGGCTTAATGTGTTTTCTGTTATCAGGGAGAAAGCTTCTGGTCTTTCTGCTGTATAGGGGAGCTTTAAAGCGATGCATTTCAGATATGTCTTATCAGAACAGATGACGGGCACTCAAAGGCTAAATCATTTGGGCTGTCTACTTCTCAGATGGAAGTTTAACTGTGATCAAAATCTTCACCAGCCTAACAAGACACTCTTTATTCCCAGGAGGGGCATGGGGATGGTTGGAATTCTCTGTAAGGTACTTGTTAGTCATAAGAACTTTAAAATGCACGTAAACAAACTCTTTCTCTAGGCTGCATCAAAAAATCGGACAGCTCAGATAAATATTTGTTTGTCCGCTGTGTGGCTTAGACTGTCTCCAGTTCTGTGTTTTGAAGTTGCTGGGTCGAGCGCTGTGCCCACATAGTCTGTCCTGAGAGAAAGATAGGGCTGTCTATTGGTCTGTGCTTTCCATCTGATGCTGGAACATCCATTTTGTTCCTGTTATCTAGGTAAGAAAATGATCTCTCTTTCACTTTAGAAACAACATAATGAACAGGAGGGCTTGGTGATATGAATTATACATTATTTGGTTTTTTGCCCTTTTCTCCTCTGTAGTGTAAGTTTGTTCTTGGCCTTCGTGTGATTTAAATATTCTACAGCTGTTTAATCGCCTTGGACTGCTGCCTTAAACTGAACCAGGATGATTTGTCCTTCAGCTCTGTTCTCTACCAGCCAGCTATTTTGACTTGTGTCTACACATTTCTCACTCTGTATCAGTGATGTGCCTTCTCTTTGTTAAGAAGAGATCAGATTCTGCTGTGCAAATTCAGTGTTTGAACCTTTGCTCCCTAGAACATGTGCCAATAAAAACAGTTTTCTGGTGCAAACAACTTGGAGAATTGAAGACCCAAGCTCTCATGAGATCCTCTGTAGCCACAGTTTTTCCAGGAACTCATGTTAAATTCTGGCTATGTACTTTGAAAACCATATTCACTACAATATATTCAAGTTTCTGAAAGGTGTTACTTATCCAGAATTAAAAAGTCTCTCTATCCTGCCCATTCAGGAAAATGGCCATTTTCCACTTGTAAACGGAAGTTTCCCCAGGCAAAAGGTTTGGGACGTTAAGAGAATTATACAGGAAAAGATGAAGGGTATAAAAACCACCCAAGATTCTCCAATCAGATCTGATCTGCCATGCTGGGACAACCTATAGGATAGTCAGGATGAATCTCACTGCAGTAGCTGATGTTCTGCTCCACAAGGCTCTAGTCATCATCCATAACATTGCTTACAAATGCTTTTAACTCTTCAAGCCTCCCCTACTGATGATGTTCCCTAAATATTGTTGTGTGTGACACCTAGATTAGACTCCTCACTTGAGAAGCCAGTGTTGCTGTCCTTGCAAGAGCAGTCATCTCCACATCGACAGTGGTTGTTGCTTCGTGTTCTCTGCAGTGGGACACGCGTCTGCTCAGGGAGCCGTTGTAGGCAGGAGTGATGTACCTTGCAATAAGCCACATTCTTCAGGCTGTGCACTCTGTGTACAGTCCTAATCCTGCACCTCCGTCATCCCTTGAGTCCTATGCACCTGGGTTCCACAGTGGAGACAGAGAAGCACAGATATAAATGCTGTCCTTTATGTCTGAGTGCAGAGCATGGTGAAAAGTATGATGTATACTGTATGGATTCTATTAACCAAAAATCTCTAAACTTACACATATGCATATCCACAGTAAAGTGCATATGCATAGCACATCTTGAAGAAATTCACTTCTTGTAAGGTAAGTACTGTCTGTTTTATGAACCACTTGTATTACGTCATAAATTTGCTACTTTTAAAATGTTGTCTAAAATAATGTTTAATTGGTATGGCTGGATTTTTTTTTTTACTCAAATTGGAAAAAAAGAATCAGCCTCCATTACTACATTCATTTGCTTTTATGGGCTGCTGCTGTTCAAGAAACCTGTTCATTTCTTCAGATCTCCTACATCACTCATTTGTCTGAAGCCTACTACATCTTCTGTTTCCCAGAATCTGCTGTTAGTCTGCTGTGTAACGATAGGATAGTCTCTTTTAAATTATGTCTAGTGCTAACAGATAACTGTCAAGCAGATATTTCTCTATGCTGTAGATAACCTAAAAAACCCTGTGGGTATAGCTGTCAATTCTAGCACTATTAATCTTTTCTCATCCACTTAATCTACCATGTTTCTGTCTCCAATGGAAGACTAACAGGGCACTGGTTTTGTATAGGTTCAGTGAAATTATTAAGCAGATATCCAAGACCCCAAATCTTCAGTGGCTCCCCGTGCTTTACTTGCTTTTCTAATCTTTGCATTTATCTCCCTTCAGATCTCAACATCTGCTGCAGTTTGACTGCCCAGGTTAGTGAAATTTTCCCCCTTTATCCACATCTGTAATTATCCTGTGCACCCATTTCTTTCCTAGTATTCCTCAGTGTTGATCTGCAGGATTTATTCTTGGCTAGACTGTCTGCTTTTGACACTGGGGGTGGTGGTGGGAGAAGAAATAAATGATTTCCTACTTTGTAATTTTAATTGCTATGAAAGCATATTTAAACTGTTTTCTAAATTTCTTCTAATGGAGAAGAATAAAAGTCTTAACTACAGAAAGAATAGAAATGGAAAAGGACGAAAATTGTTTTCTGATTTTTAGAAATAAGAGTAAATGTAAGTTTAAAAAATTAATGATTCAGATTGCAGGTATGCTTGCTACAAAGAGTAAGATGATGTTGAAGGATAAGAGCAAATAAGTCTTCCTCAGGCCTGTGCAATACTAGCAGATGGAAATGTCTGAGTTACGTTATGATTGCCTTTGTATCAGTCGCTAACAGCACACTAGTTAATGTACTTGTGCCTAATACAAAACTAGTCTAAAGGCAAACAGCATATAATTCAAAGCCAGATCAAATTTTAAAGTGTATTCTTTTTTTAAAAACTGCTATTTGAATGGTAAACTCTGCATGCTTCCTTTTTGGATGCTTGAAACATCTTGACCTGAAGTATACGCTTCAAGCTCCACAAGTGCACAGAAGCCTGAGCTGACTATTTTCCTGCCATCCTCATACAGAGTAAAGAAACCAAATTACTAAAATGAAGAACCTTCCTTCAGTCATATACAGACTAGTCTGTGTCCACTTTCTGCTCCAAGAGGAGCTGCATAGAACCCCTCTTTACTTTTTAAATCCTGGTCAGACATGTCAATTTCTCTTCACATACTTTGAATTTTCCTTTGAGAAAATCCTGGAACCTAGCTCTCTCCATTTGACAATTACTGGCAGTCAAGCTGTGAGCTATCTTTCAGGTTCTCTTCTGATGATTGAGTTAAAATTTGTCATTACTACTGAGCGGAATATTTCCTAGGAGAAGGGAGAAGTGGTTTTTGATTGCTCCAGGCAGGAAAGAAAACTCAGCATAAGCATCTGTATCCTAGGCATAAGAGTTAGATCTCTGTATGAGGAGGGGAGACCATCATCGTTTTGTTGTGTTTTAAATGAAAATATGACTACGTGATTCAGTTTCTCTGGGCCCTGAGCTGGTGGGTATTTGGCAGTGTATGGGGACGTCCATCTAGAATTGAGACTCTTGGAGAGATTTCTTCTGTGTTTTGCAGTAGAATGAGAACTCACCCCGCTCTGTGAAAGCTGAGGTGATTATGGCCATGCCTGCAAGTAGATCTCTAATATCTAAGTGTTATGGATGCCCCCAGAATTATGTGGTAGCTAAATAAAGGTTTGAGAATCTGTTTTGATTTTACTCACTTAACTCCTACGGTTTAAGGAGTCTAGTCCTGAGGGACTTGATGTAAGTAGCACAAATTGTGCTGCGGAGTACGGAATCTAACCTCTCTCAGATGACAGTAGTGTTGTAACGTGTAGGTAGGTGAATGAATCCAGAGTTAACTAGACAGTTAACCCCAAGTTAGTTGCTTATTGTACTGTTCTTCAAGATAGGTGAGAAATACAATCTTTGTGTTTGTAAATTTTTTAGAAGGGGCTACTTTCTTTTAACACAAATGAGTTGTACAGTCTTGTCTGGTAATTCTGCTGTTGAGCTGAAAAACTGAACATGAGCCGGCAGTGTGCGCTGGCAGCCCAGAAAGCCAACCGTATCCTGGGCTGTATCCAGAGAAGTGTGGCCAGCAGGTCGAGGGAGGGGATTCTGCCCCTGTACTCTGCTCTGGTGAGACCCCACCTGGAGTGCTGCGTCCAGCTGTGGAGCCCTCAACATCAGAAGGATATTGACCACTTGGACCAAGTCCAGAGGAGGCCATGAAGATGCTCAGAGGGCTGGAGCACCTCTCCTATGGGGACAGGCTGAGAGAGTTGGGCTTGTTCAGCCTGGAGAAGAGAAGGCTCCAGGGAGACCTTATTGCAGCCTTCCAGTACCTGAAGGGGCCTACAAGGGTGCTGGGAGAGGACTTTTTACAAGGGTCTGTAGTGATAGGACAAGGGGTAAACAGATACAAATGGAAAACAGGGAGGTTTAGATTAGATATCAGGAAGAAATTCTTCCTGGAGAGGTTGGTGAGGCACTGGAACAGGTTGCCCAGAGAAGCTGTGGATGCCCCATCCCTGGAAGTGTTCAAGGCCAGGCCGGATGAGGCTTTGAGCAACCTGGTCTAGTGGAAGGTGTCCCTGCCCATGGCAGGGGGTTTGGAACTAGATGGGCTTTAAGGTCCCTTCCAACCCAAACCGTTCTGTGATTCTACTTGAGGTAACAGCATTATGTTGTAAAACAGAAACACATCCTTTTGTAGAAGTGTTTTGTTCCTGGCCAATTACTTCCACTGATGCAAATAAACACGTATTTTCATTCTGATCTTAGTCCAGCTTCCAGTGCTTCTCCTTGCCTTGGTCATCTTCCTGTCTGAATAGTTACAGAACATGAGCTCTCTCCTGATAGGTTTTTGAGTGTGGCAGATTCCAGAGACCTTGAGTCAGTCTCCCAGCTGTCTTTCAAACCGTATTTCAAGCTGAGGTGTACTCACCTCACGTGACTTTTGTTTGACTTACCAGCCCTTATGGTTCAAAGACTAAGAAGCTTCCTCCCAGAGCAATCTGAAGCATCAGGCTCAGGCTTCTGAATTGCCTCTCAAAGCACCTTTTTTTGGTATCAGTTAGGAAGACTAGCTGGCTTAGCTGGACTTAAGTTCAGCGAGAAGACATCCTTTTGTGACATGTAAATGCTGTAGCTAACAGAATATGCAAATAAAGGTCTTGCTTGTTGTATTATAATGGTGTTAGCACTTCAGCACTTCCTTTTTTCCACGTAGCACTTCATTTAACTGGTTAATACACGGTCCCACTTGTCTTCCCCTATAGTCAATGTAAGCTAATTGTCAGCTCTGCTGAACTGAATTGTCAGAAGCTAAATGTAGGCGTTCTATAAAATTTATGTAGTTTCTAGCAGTGCCTAATTTAGGCAAAAATAAGGAAGGGAATTAGGTATTTAACTGAAATTTGTATAAATACTAAAAGTTGTTAGCTTTAAAAAAAAAGAAAATCACTTTTGTAGGCATATCCTTTACTTCTTTCTGAACAAATAGCATATGCTGTTATATTCCTCTTCCTGATCTTTTGTTACTATTTTTAAGCTAGGTGAGTGAAGTTTGACCTTATTGGTTGGAAGCCAGGGCCAAGGAATAATCATTAGACAGAATAGTACTGTAGTTGTAGTTTTTTCAAGTTGAGGAAGACTAAACTGGATGTAAACCAGCAGACTTGCAATCAAACTTTACTTAAGTATGCTAAATAAAATGAATTCATACTATAACTCTATTTTAATATTATGAAGAGGATGATCTGGCTGTATTAAATTTTGGTTGCTTCACTTGTATTAGCTGCTTTGAGAATCCATCTTAAATTGTGTTTGCAACAGTTAGCCGAAGTGGGTTTTTTATTAAGTCCCATGCACACTAATTATCAGTGGCTAGAGAAGTCTTAATTGTTTTGACAGTCCATAATTTCTTAATCATAGTATATAATATGCTCAGTTTTAATTATGCAAGTTATAGCACTTTATCGCATCAGTAAATGCCACAGTGATTGGAAAAGAATTACTTGCATTGTGCTTCTAAAACGTAAGTGGTGATGTCAGGAAATTGCTTCCTTCAGTCACAAGGTTACTTTTAATCAAACGTGCAGCAGAGCGTTACCAAGCCAGAGCTTCAAGTTTTCAAGTTATAACACTCAATAAATATGTATTTCTTACTAAGAATCCATCAAATCACTTCATGAATCATAGGAAATAAGACTGGAGGTATCCCATGCTTTATCCAATTTACCTAGTTGTTTGAGTATAGACTTGCTTTGGCAAAGGACCTTTTAAAATATTTGTTCTTAAATATTTTCTTCATAAGTCAAGCTTATCAAATTTCTGCTTATTGCCATATTTTTCTTATGGATTCTGTACGCATGGTCCATGTCATTAATAATGAATAATGGCAAAAATAGAACATAATCATTCAGCTGAGGCCTTGCTGTTACTGAGCGGTATGTGAAGGTCACATTGTTTCCTGACTTGATACATTCTGTTACTTTTGCAATATGATGGCGTCATTAGACCATGCTGAAGTTTAATCTGCTAAACCTTCAGTTCTCTTCCTAAGGAGCTGTTCCCAGATCATTCTTCCTTCTTGCATTCACGCATCTGATATCTACCTCATGTAGTATTTTCAGATGTTGTTTACCTCAGATTGTTTTTATGGAAAT
The DNA here is from genome assembly GCF_000690775.1 of Eurypyga helias. Taxonomy (NCBI): domain Eukaryota; kingdom Metazoa; phylum Chordata; class Aves; order Eurypygiformes; family Eurypygidae; genus Eurypyga; species Eurypyga helias. The sequence goes on along the minus strand of NW_010244703.1, from coordinate 19,097 downwards.
GAACCATATTTATTTCACGCTACAGACTCAAATGTCAGGTTGCCAAGATCATTTTGACTTGCAGTCTTTCTTTACAGTGCCTGCAATGCCCATCATTTGATGTAATTTGCAAATTTAATAAGCATAACTATTTCACTGTCATATCATTCATGAAAATGTTCAGTAGCAGTAGATTTGGGCAGGTTTTTATGGAGACTTCTTTGGCATATTCAATTTTGCACTGAATCAAAACGAATTAAAAATAGGTTTTCTGAACATCCATCTTTACAGTTGTTGCATATAAGTCATGCATTTCGAACTGGCTCACAAGAATTGTTATGTTTGAGAGAATTTCCCAACTCTGCCCAAGGTCAAGGTCTGTTACATCCGTCCTTCCTTCTGGTGTCAAGGTTTGCTGCCTACTATGGAATAGAGAGCAAGTATGTTTGCTTGTTTTCTCACAAATCTGTGTTGATTCTTAGCTTACGATGTTACCTGCTAGAGGTTTATGAATAGTTCTGGTTTTGTTTTCTAATGTTCTGGAAATTCAAGTTAATGCCATTGACCTGTAACTCCCTAGGACTTGCTGCTGATAGCTAATTTTGGACGTGGTGGCTAGATGAGTTTTGGGAGTAAGATGGGCCCAGGAAATGCTGCTTTAGGGTCACAAGGGGCAGACAGAACTAAGTTGTGGATTGTGGTCACAAATAGAATAAATTTAAACACCTAACCTTTAAGTTATTGGACAGTTTAACTCTCAGTCCTCATGTCTATGTAACACTTCAGTTCCTGCGTATCCCTGGTATTATTCCTCGTCCTTGTTCTCGGTCACTGTGAGCTTCCCCAGATAGGCGTGTGCCTTCCCTGTCTTGCTGCTGCATCCCAAGCCACACCAATCCAGAAGTATCCTTGCACCCATTTCTTTATGCTGCCTCTGTGGCCTCAGTGGGATCCAGTCTCTGGCACCTCTAGGAGCCAATAATGGAGGATAGGGCCTGAAAATATCCTGGGAGATGGAGTGGGGTCAAAGAGGGAAAGGGTAGAAGTTGTGGACTGTCTTGTGCTGCAGCGTAGGGGTTATCCCCCTTGCCTCAGGCTTTGCTCCATCCCCAGTGTGCTTTCTTGCACTGTTCCCTGGATATCTTTCAGATCTAACAATTGGCATTCCCTCTGGCTTAATTGCTTTAAAAATGATGAGCTTTTGTGACTCTAAGTGGAAAAACTGTATATTAGTTAACTACTATTGCCTTGGTTTCTCCAATTTCAGTTTTATGCCATCAGTTGCCTAGTTTGATCTCTGGGATCATGCTCATCCTTCACATGCTCTTAGAGATAACACTAACAGCTCTGACATGTCACTTTACTATTCAGGGCAAACTTATTCAGGACTACCTATTTGTGGGCGGGCTGAAAAAACCCAAAGAACTAATTTAACTATGTAATTGTCAACTTGAGCTTTTATTAATCTGAATTCTTGAACTTTATGTTAAATAGGCTTAACAGTCAACCTGTTAACGGTTAGGTTCAGTGTTACTTAAGAAATTCAGATTATACTTGTTCTGAATCTTCATGATGGATGGATTATTCTGTTTAATCTGCTTTACGTAGTGGAGTATTAGAAAGATTCCTGATTACCATGTAATAATCACCTTGTTTCTTTAATTCTCTCCTTCACGATGTAGATTAAATTGGCCAGAGATCAAAAAAGCATCACAGTTGTGGCAAGTATGTAAACAGGAATTATTTGAAGATGTGTATGTTCTTATTTTTTGTAGTGGGAAGACATTTCATTTCTAAAAAATGCTATTGTAGGTATTCCAGCATGATGGGACTCCCCATTAAAAATGGATCTGCATTAGGCATTAGTAATGCTATTTCGTGTCTCAATGTGAAGATCATAATTCTGGTAAATGTTCAGGAGTTGCTGGTTCATTTTCTATTTTTTGGCTCATCAATAGAAGTTTCTTTGGAGCCTGGACCAGAACATATTTGCCTTTGATCTTTCCTGTGCTTAACATCATACAGTTCTCTGGCAACCAAGGTTCTTTCTCTAATTCCTTTCCCCTGGCCCTGCTCTTTGTGGTGAGCTCTCATGTTAGAGAATGAACAGTGACTTGTCCTGGTTTTTCAGCACATCCCAAATCTTTCTTTGGCCTTCCAGGACTGTTTGCGGCCAATTTCTTTATCTTTTTGTCAAGGTACCGGTTATTCTAGGAGGTACTAGTTTTTCTCTAGGCTTTTCAAAGAATTGGCTTGCTCGGGCTTGTGTTGACTTGCTGGCAGAAGGCAGGCTGCTGTGTGATGGCTCTAACAGCACAAAGATCTGTGTCATCAGTAAGGCTGTTCTTTTCTCAGATGGTGTGTGAAACAAACAGAAGCCTTTAATGTTTTGAAACTGAGGATGTAGTCTTGAACAGGAGCACTGTATAACTCTTCTACATATACCCACTCCAGTTGTGTCCTATCAGTTGCTAATACCCTTACTTGGACACGTGCTTAGTTCAGGTTTGCCTTTTTCCTTTTTTTTTTTTTACTCGGAGCTTGGAAGAAAAAAAAATCTCTGTGATGGAACGACAAGATCGTGTCTTCTAGTAACACTGAATGAATGGGGTTTTGAAGGCCATGGTAGTAATGATCAAATCAATAGATTGTGGAGGTGTTGCCATGTCTGGATTGATGGCTAAGTCTCACACAATTTACGCAAGGCAGGAGTTTTATTTTTTAGTGGAAAGTGTCCCTGCCCATGGCAGGGGGGTTGGAACGAGATGGTCTTTAAGGTCCCTTTCAACCCAAACCAGTCCGTGATTCTATTTTGTGTGTCTGGATTTAAAATTGTTGCATTGCTTAAAGCCAATTAGTAGTGAAAAAAAAACAGTATTATTAAAACACTTCTGGATATTCCAAGTGCTTAAACTCAGGGCAGATTCCATACCATGAACACTGTGATAGATTCAGTCTCAGATCGTGGATTTGCTTGTCAGATTATGTTTTAGACTCATCTGACGCCTCAAGCAAAGTTTCATCTTTGTTACTTATAGGCATGGCTCACCACTTTGCCTTCCTTGGAATGCACGGTTTGCCTGGATTTCTATGGAACTTGTGCATTTCTGGAAAGCCTGAGGAATGAAGTGTGGTGTAGGCTCTCCTTTTTTGTTTCCTGTCTGGAAAAGAAAAATCACAACCAAAAACTCCCTCCGCTCTGAAAACCAAAAGAACCTTCCTCAGGCCTTAATTTGGAGCTGCTAGGAATAGTATCTCCAACTTACGAATGGTACCAGCAGTACTGTGTAAACACTTCCTTTTATCCTTACACGGGTTCTGAGTGAAAGTGTCAGACATCAGGACTTGAAGAAAATGCTGGGGTTTGTGTGCTCAGACTTCTCTAGGTTACATATTGCTGTTGGCCATCCCTTTCAGTGAGAGTCTCCATTGCATTTAGCCTACTAAAGCTTTACTTGATTGGGAATTCCCTAAATGGAACATACACTGTAGAAAAGCAAATGACAGAGAAAAAACTTCCTTACTCATTCAATACCACTGGCTTCAGATCCAGGTCCTTTGTGTTTGGAAAAAGGAACTACAGCTATGCTCAGATTGCTCTGCCTTGTTTCAGCATGTGAATATAGCTGAAACACGTGTGCCTTGAATGGAGGATCTTGGCAAGACCTGGGCCTCAGTTGGAGGGAGAGAGGCTAGCCAGGACAGTGTACCTGAACACGTTCCAGCCACTACCAAGTGGCTGATCTCTCTCCTAGTCTCATCCTAACAGGAGCGACAGTTTGGCAGTAAGATCTGTGTGCGTATGCATTACCCTGATAATAGAGGGCAAGGGTAAAGGGTAGAATGCTGGTGGCCAGGGATGCGTTCAGCTTTACTGTCCGCTGTCTGCCTTGATTTGGAAAACCAGATTGTACGAAGGTAACTTATTTTAAAAATAGTAAAGAAGCCGTGCTAGTCTGGAAAACCTTGTACTGGTTGGCTCGGGTGGAATTACAGGCCTTTTCTAGGTTTGGAAAAGTCAGACCTGCGATTCAGCTGACACACAGCTCTGAGTGACGAGCTAATACCTGTGTTACTGAGAACAGGTAAAACCCACAGGGGAGCGCTTTGGCCTTTGATGTGTCTGCGTGCCTGGGTCCTCAACTGGCTGCTGCAGATAATGCCTGAGGAGTCACAAGTACAGCCAGTATCGTTCTGCAGTGGCCGGAGTGTGAACGCGTGGCACGCTGCCTGAGAAGGTCCACCTTTAATTGCCCATCATGGGATTTTTTTGGGTGGTGCTGTTGGCTAAAAATCTGCAGAAATCCAAATCTCATTTGAGCTGCTTCATCATAAATATTTAACCTGTAGTTACAAGAAATGTTTCCCAAGTCCATAATGTTAGCACTGACAGTACTGAATTAATCCTGAATCGCTGTATTTTTCAGATATTCAGTTAATACTGCTGTTACTTACAGCTTGCTTAGTGCCTGTATTACTGGAGACTGCAGATGCTGTTAAGGTTCAGAGGGTCAGCTCGGAGATCAGACCCAGTTGCTCAGGGCTTTGTGCGTGTGGGTCTGGAAAACCTCCAAGGAAGGAGGAACAAGCTCCCTGGGCAGCCTGTGCCACTGCCTATGGCCCTCCTGGGGGAAGTTTCTCCTTGCATCGAGTTGGAAGCTCTAAGGTTATGGTATGCTTAAAAGAGGAGTGAAAGCTAAAAAACCCCAACCAAATACTAATTTAGATATTTGAAGATTGAGAAGGGTAGTGGTTATTTTCCTGTTTAAGGAGTTGGTGGAATCCACTGTTTTCCCCCATTGATGTTGGAGGACAGTGTTTCACCCTTAGTGTGCTGCTTTGAGAATTCCAGTGACTCAGTTGCAGGGTTAATAGTTATCTAGATGTAGGGCTTTATCTTGCCTCTTGAAAAGCCTCCTGGGAGTGGATGAATCAGGTGTCCTAATTAAACAAGTCAGAGGCTGCAGAAAGGTGGAAGTGGAACAGGTGAGGAGAATGGCAAACCCTGCCTTGGCTTCTCTCCCTGGCTGGGCCAGCAGGTGTTGACAGGCACATCAAGGTAAGGGTGGGAAAACAGACAGCTTTTCTTCTCACCTTTGACAGCAAGGGAATAAATAGAACAACTTATCTTTTAGGGATAAGTATCTTTCCAGAAGAAAAATTTCATCACATTCTGTTCCCAAATGCGTCTTTAAAGCGAAGAAAAAACTAACCTCAAAAATAGAAAGAGCAAGCATCTGTCCTCAATTGAAGTTACAAGTTATTCTTCAAAGACAAAATAAAACCACTAATCCTTATTCTTTATTTCCTTTCTGACAAAAACAATGATATTGGACAAATTAATACCAGATTTAATGGATTTCCTGTGATACACAAACAAAACAACTGATTTTATAATTAAGAAAATCACTATCACTCAGCAAATCCTGTTTGTGTTGAGGATAAAAGGCTCTGTTTGTGTACTGACACTCTGGCCAGGAAAGAATCTTGACTCTTTTGCTCTTGAAGTATTTGCTAAGACTGAGCTTTTTCTATTTTTATAGATAGATAAATTAGTGTTCCCTAGTTCAAAGTGATAGCACCTGACCAGTGTTACCAGCAAGAACTGGTGTGCAGCTTTAGCTCCCCAGGTCTGTCAGCCTGTGTTCTCTTTGTCCCTCAAATGTTTGTATGACATCCTAAAATCAGTTTCTTCCATTTGCTTCTTCACACCTCTGAGTCTTCACAGTTTCTTATTTGGGACCAGTTACGAGCACGGAGATGGCAGGACTCTGCAAATGACTTCTACATCTTGTAGTGCTCACATTGGCGTGTTTGTATTTGAAACATGTCAGCATGTTTCAAAAAGTGATTGTGCAAAAAACAAATGTTATGGGCAATTTCTGGTCTTCATGGTTTATCTAAAGAAAAAAACCAACCACAAACCTCACACAAACAAACAGAACCCATTGCAGAACCAGAAAGAATATATTAAAAAAAAAAATTAAATCCATCAAGCCAGCCATGTTCTTTCTAACGTGACTCGGAAGGTTACAGTTGCTGATGCTGGTGGTCCATGGCATGGCAGCTGAGGGTCTGTTGGCTGGGCTGTCGGCCAGGTGCTTTAGTGCTTCAGGCTAAGTCTGTTTAGCTTGGAGAAGAGGAGGCTGAGGGGGGATCTTATCAATGCTTATCAATACCTAAAGGGTGGGTGTCAGGAGGATGGGGCCAGGCTCTTCTCAGTGGTGTCCAGTGACAGGACTAGGGGCAATGGC
>NW_010244703.1:0-12647 GCF_000690775.1 Eurypyga helias | reverse complement strand
CCCTGCCACTCTGAGTCTGTAAGTGGCCACTAAACAATTCTTCTATTTTGCCCTATTTCTTGCTGCTGTAGCTGCACCCTCTTCTGGAAGTGCTTGCTGTTGTCTTTGGTTCCTGCTCCTCTTCCTCCATGCCCCTGGATGACCGTGGGTGTCAGGGTGAGGCAGGCTGGAGGGACCCCTTCTGCTTGCGCTGTCTAGTCTCCAGCTCTGCCCCTCTGCTTCTTGCTCCTGCCTTGGGCTGTCATAGAAATTCCGTGGCGTCTATCTGTCCCTGCACAGAACAGCTCTGCGGTGATACTCTCGAGTCGCTTGGCGCCTTCAGGCCCGAGAGCATGCCCCCGTCAGTACCGCAGCCGGACCTGGATGTCTCTGTGGGTTGTGTCATGTTAAATCTCCCCAAATTAAACGTGGCTGGGGAGAACACTGCAATTTTCTTGGTACTGGATGCAGCCTTGTTGTTCTCTTAAGTTCCTTAATTGTGAATAAAGCAACAACATATTTTCAGGTTGTTTTCATTGTGTTGTACTTAACACTGATAAGCCAGGGCAAAGCTTATTCTAAAATCTGTAGAAGTAGGGTAAGTTAGTTGACCATTTGAAGCCATATTTCTGAGGCTTGCAGATTACTTCTATCTAACTCAAGTTTTCTAAGGTTTGTCTTCCTTTTAATTCTAAAGGCAGTTTATTTTCTCAATCTCCCCCTTTTTTTTTTCTTTAACAGATGAAGCACGTAAAAGACAGATTTGGTGACAGTGTGCCAGAAGAAGTGCTTCTGCTGTGTCTGGGCATCACTTCAGGAGTTGGCAGGCTGGTCTTTGGCAGAGTTGCAGATTATATTCCTGGTGCAAAAAAAGTTTATTTACAGGTACGTCTTCACACCGCTCTGAAGGAATATGCGAGCAGCACTCTGAAGGCTGGGGTTGCAGGGACTATTAAGCAAGCAGAATTAACCGATTGGAGATTCAAATTCAAAAAAATTCAGAACTCTGGGAAACTCAATCTATGACTTTTGGTAGTAGGAGTCTTTGGTGCAAAGTTCATGAATCTCTGGGTGTTTGTGGTTGTCTGTCCGCGCCCCTCCCCCTTCCCACTTTTTAATGCAAAGGAAATGTGTCTACTGCCTGCTGGCTCTTTTCTGCTGGGAATGAAAGAAATTAGCAACTATTAGCATGTGAGAAAAAACATCTGAGGATTCCCTAAATTCTGCTTTCCCTGTTTTATCCCATGACTTCATAAGAAGAGAGTTGGGCTTGTTCAGCCTGGAGAAGAGAAGGCTCCGGGGAGACCTTATTGCAGCCTTCCAGTACCTGAAGGGGCTACAAGGAAGCTGGGGGGGACTTTTTACAAGGGTCTGTAGTGACAGGACAAGGGGTAACAGGTTTAAATTGAAAGTGAGGAGGTTTAGATTGGATATCAGGAAGAAGTTCTTCCCGGAGAGGGTGGTGAGGCACTGGCACAGGTTGCCCAGAGAAGCTGTGGATGCCCCATCCCTGGAAGTGTTCAAGGCCAGGCTGGATGAGGCTTTGAGCAACCTGGTCTAGTGGAAGGTGTCCCTGCCCATGGCAGAGGCGTTAGAACTAGATGGTCTTTAAGGTCCCTTCCAACCCAAACCGTTCTGTGATAATCGTTGCAGAATTTTTTTCTCTTTTCCTCTGTTGAGGACTTTGGATCTCTCTTTTTTGATGTTTGATAGGTGATAACTTGGTGAGGCACGTGCTGTGTGCAGCGCTCACTGGTAAAGCAGTGGGAATGTCAGAGGTGCTTAGTTTGGGAGATTTTACTGAATGAAGTGGGCTACTTGCAGAAATAGTCACCGCTTCCTGAAATGCTGAAGCCTGGGGATGAAGCAGGATGTACACTTTTGCCCTCCACACTTATAAATGTTTTTCTCTTAGAAAGCAGCAGTGTTAATGCACATTTTTGGAGGAGCTCTAGTTAGTAACTTGTATGTTGCCAACCACCGCGTGTCCTTTATTTACAATAAATGACAAGGGTGACATCTAACGGCTGTTATCTGTACTGCGTTAGTGGACACAAGAATTCCTGGGAAAGTACCACCTTTCTGAAGATGGAGTATTTGTTGCCATAGTTACGTAAATTTAGATTCCCTGATGATAGAGACTGGGACTGCCTCATTCATTTGCACTGAGTCAACACGCACTGTTACACTGTCAGGAAATCTCAGTGTGGAGATCAGAAGTGAAAAGGCAGCATTCAGACGTTACACAGGATTTACACAGCACAAACACTGAGCTTGCAGTACAACTACAAGCTTTTTCATTCTTTTTCCTTGAATCGCTAGAACTGAAACCCATGGACTCCTGTTTAGGGCATGAACTAGGATGCTTCAGAGTACTGTAGGTTTTTCCTTAGCAGGAAAAACAGATTATCTTTTGCCCAGCATCTTCAGCTCTCCTGATCCACATCAGCATTTTGGAGGAAAAGTGAAAAAAGTCACCTCAAGTGTTACTCTGGATTGTCCAGCAGCTCATATGATCATCCGCTCTTGTGTGAAAGTTAAACTCATTTTGACTAATTAATGCAAATGAAACCTCTTTCCTCTTAGAACTGCACTGTCACGTAACTGAACAGCTTACAAGAGCACTACCCAGCAAGTGTGACCTTCATCTTTCTGTTTCTGCACTCCTTCTTACGGAGCTGTTTTGCTGGGTTTTACTTCACAAACTCTTAGCTGTAGTATCGGAACTGTGTGTTCCATCTCTTCTGGATACAAAGTTGGTGATTCTGGTTTTAATGCTGCTCTTACCATAATACAAAGAATCTGGTCAACAACATCTTGTTCAGAGTTTGTCTACAGATAACCTTGTCACTATTTAGGTACAAATATCTCTAATATTTATATTTTCTGTATCAGAATACACAGAACTGAGAATCTCTTGACCTCTATCCTTAAGTTCCTCTAAGAAGCCCAGCTCTTGAGTGTTTCTGTTTCTATACCATATATATCTCTGCTTCAGATGCTCCACAATGTTTTTTCTTTAGTATGATTAAATAAAGTACATTTACCTAAAAAAAAAAAAATTATGCTGTGCCCCTCACACCCCCACCCCCCTGCCCCAAAAGTTTAATTTAGCTGTCTGCTTAGAGACTTTTCCTAATGAAGTAATTTATTTGATATCACCCATCAAAAACCTGCAATGTCTAGTAGTTTAAGTGACCTTGTTTTTCTCTAATGGTCTGCAGGTGACCAGTGCAGAACGCATGTGTCTTCTTTGGGGAACCTGTTTGTGCACATTAGTGGGACGTTGGTTTCCTGTGCGCAAGCACAACTCTCCGTTTTCTTCTTAATTCTGCTTCGCTTTGCTGAAAGACAGTTTTATTCCTTTAATTTACAACAAAAAAATAATAATCTTCATCTAAGATTATAATACAAAATCTTGGCAAGGCATGGCACCAGAGTACAGCAAGATGCCTTCATGGGGAAAAACTGAAATGAGGCTTTCAATTACCACCTCTGCTGGTTATAAGCACCCTGAAGGGAGCACTCATAATGCTGAAATCGTTATTTGAATTACAACAGTGAGGAGTCTAATAGAATCACAGAATGGTTTGGGTTGGGAGGGACCATAAAGACCATCTAGTTCCAACCCCCCTGCCATGGGCAGGGACACCTTGCACTAGACCAGGTTGCTCAAAGCCTCATCCAGCTTGGCCTGCGATCGTGAGTTAGCTGTATTGAACTTGGGATATCTTTGTGGCTTTTTTTTGTGAAAAGAGAGGAGAGTAAGTCTTCAAAAAACATTGGGGCATGAGAAATGACCTTCCATAATTGCTGCAGGACAGTTGGTTACAAATGCATTTTGGGAATATGTGAAAGGGATAGTGTAATTTCTTTGATCACGTTATGAGTTATATGTGTCTGTTCTACCTTTGTCTGCAACTTCTGGTGATGGTGATCCATGGAGGCTGCTAATATTTATTTTGAAGTAAACACTAGATCTTTGCTGATTTGTTGCACGTTTTGTTTTACGTTTTTCTTGGTCATGTTTAGGTGGCCTCATTCTTCTTTATCGGCCTGATGTCCATGATGATTCCACTGTGCCATGTTTTCGGAGGTCTCATTGCTGTCTGTCTCTTCATGGGCTTGTTTGATGGGTGCTTCATTTGTATCATGGCTCCTATTGCCTTTGAGCTCGTTGGGGCGCAGGATGTCTCCCAGGCCATCGGATTTCTACTGGGGCTGATGTCGGTACCTATGACAGTTGGGCCGCCCATTGCAGGTAAGCATAGATACAGCCTGTAGCTGTAAATGTGTTTCTGTGGTTGTGTGACTCTTCTGCTGCATTTTCTGTTCCTACATCAGACTCGGTGCACTTACGCTTTCCCTGTATGTGCTCCAGAATATATGGTGAATTTAACTGCTGCTCATGGGTTACTAATTTACTGTACTCTTGGCAGTTTGCTTCAATCTTTGTTATGAAGTTATGCAGAGGTAAAACATTCCTCAAAAGAAAGATGGGTTCTAGTTGGATTGAGGACCTCACATGGCTGAGAGAGTTGGGCTTGTTCAGCCTGGAGAAGAGAAGGCTCCGGGGAGACCTTATTGCCCCTTCCAGTACCTGAAGGGGCTACAAGGAAGCTGGGGGGGACTTTTTACAAGGGCCTGTAGTGACAGGACAAGGGGTAACGGGTTTAAATTGAAAGTGGGGAGGTTTAGATTGGATATCAGGAAGAAGTTCTTCCCGGAGAGGTTGGTGAGGCACTGGAACAGGTTGCCCAGAGAAGCTGTGGATGCCCCATCCCTGGGAGTGTTCAAGGCCAGGCTGGACAAGGCTTTGAGCACCCTGGTCTAGTGGAAGGTGTCCCTGCCCATGGCAGGGGGGTTGGAACTAGATGGTCTTTAAGGTCCCTTCCAACCCAAACCAGTCTGTGACTATGTTCCATCCTGTTGAGGGGACAAACCCGTGTGTTGGTTGTGTTACGGAAGGACTCTGAATTAGAATTTGAAAACAAGTGAACTCCAAGATTCACTCATGCAAAAACAATTGTGAGGACAAAAGGACCAGGCATTTCAATTGCTTCTTATAAGTAGATTTTTTATTCTTTGATGGGAAACTGTTGGACAAAGTACAGGTTTTGAAGATGAATATGGAAAATTATTTGCAAGGTATATATAAGCTTAAGAATTACAGCTATTTCTAGGTTATATACATACACTCCTATATACTCTAAGTGGTATACTTGTAATCAATGCCATAATTATAATCTATACTACAAGTACATATAAACCTTAGATTTATAATCCTTAAGGTAGTCTGCTGATTTTGACCCTATCGTTTTGTGAGTCCTACTGAAAGATACTTGGTAAGAGTTAAGTGAGCTGTGCAGCATCGTAGAGAACAACATTTTAAAGTTGGAACAGCATAGACTGGGCGGTTCCTGATCTGGATACACCATCACAGCTATTAACACTTAAATAGAATCTGATTAGTAGGAGGAGTTCTGAGAGAGAAATTAGGGTGAATTGTTGGAAGTAAGAGGCTACCAGGGGTGTGATATATGCAGTGTATCTTGAGTAAGATTAGGAGGCACCTTGATCAGAGATAACTGTTGCCAAAAGAGGGAGAATTTCTCCAAGTCATTGCAAGATTCGGATGCTGGAGAAGTTGAAATGAGCAACTTTGAAATAGGAAATAGAATATGTCGTTTTTAATGATGGGTGGTGATTAAGTGGTCGAGTGGTGACATAAATTTTGTTACTTGGAGACTTTCAATCAACTCTGGAGTAGCGTTCCACCTACATACACCTGTATTTGGCCATCAGGTAGTCAGACTAGTGGTTGTAACAACCTATGTCAACTCTCAAGTTTCTGAATGCAAATAAAAGGCATGTGTTTTACGTTCTGAGGCCCTGTTATTTATCAGGGGTAACCCTCTGTCTTTCCAGGTTTGCTGCGCGATCACCTCGGCACCTACGATGTAGCGTTCTACCTGGCCGGAGTCCCTCCCCTCGTTGGCGGAGCCATACTGTGTTTCATCCCCTGGGTCCATGAACGGCAGAAGTTAAAAGAAAGAGCAAAACCCCTTGATGGAGAAACTACTGAGAAGATGCTGGAAAACGAAAGCACTTTGGTGTCGGACCCTATGGAAAAGCCAGTCAGAGAAATGGAATCTGGTGTTTGATGCCATCTTTTCCTCTCCCAGCCTGACCTTCATCTGCCAAAGGCAGATTTGTACTTTGTGGCTGAAGATCCTGTATGATACTGAAGAAGCCTTGAACTGTTGCTCAAACTGCAAAACTGCTATAAGAATCTTTTATACCGTTGAACTTTTTTTTGGATGAGTCGTCGAGTTTGATTTCAAACCACGTTTTCAAGCTATTTCAAGTTTTGTAACATTAGTGTGTACGTGCGTAGTGATTCTGTGTGTGAAGAGAATATTTTTCTAGAATTCACCAGAACCTATTTCTGGAAGTGCAAAAGCTGGTTTTGGTTCACTGACCCAGGATCATTCAGTAATTTTTATGGTCCATCCAATGCAGACCCACCCAGTTGGGTGTTCGTACTAGAAGACACAGTAGCTCTTCTGACTGACTGGGTTTTTGAAGTTTCCCAGTGGTTTTAGTCTTTTACAATTCTGTATCATGAACCAGAATATGCAGCTTTCTGATTCCCTTAACTCTTGCCAAAATCTTTAGAAAGCTGAATTATTAAACATCTGTGTATATTTTCTCTAAATACCCTCAGTCTGCTTAAGCAGTCACCTGATTTTTGCATTGATTCACCTCTCCACCGTAGCGCAGAGAGCGTGAACAATGACGTCTTTGGGCACAGCCTTGGAATACGCAAACGAAACTCCGAGCGCAGACCTGTTCAGAAGTGATGCTGCTGAATGACACACTTTATTTGGTGAAGGCTGTACTGTTAATGTGTGTGTGTACTCAGCTAAACCTCAGAACAGAAACTGTACTGACAGTAATGCTCTGGAGCAGTGTTGTTCATAGACTAAACTTCAAATTATTCTCTTCTATTTGTTAGGTTCTTTTTTTTTTATTCTTAAAACCAAGACAGCTTTAAGGAATACATTCTAAGTGCAATAAGAAGCCTTTTTTAACGTGGACACATACACGAGCTATTAAAATGACATTCAACAAAGATTTTTGCACTAAGTGAACATGCAGGTTTATTACAGGCCTTTATAGCTGTGTTCAGTTGCGTGTAGGGTATAGCTCCTTATTTTATTCAAATATAAAGAAATGTCTTTGCATGTCCTATTACTTTCTAAACGTGGCCCTACTCCTTCTGTACTCTTAGATGTTACGTGCTGTTGGCCAAGGATGTGGTTTTGAAAACCTCTTTCCTGGAAAATTATTTCCAAGTATAATACTTTGAGATGAAAACACTGCTTTTCAGTTTATCCTAAAACACTTCCAAGTACACTGTTTGTCTGTGGGTATGGATCAGCAATGCAGTGGAATACTGAATCATTCTTTATTTCAGGTCCATTTAATCCTAATAATTCTGCTTGGTTTGAAGTGCCACAGTGAAGAGTAAACTAAACATCATCTGAAGGCACAACGCACACTCAAGTGCCTCGTCTTAACTGGTGACAATACCTGTTCTTGACATAAACCAGAGGCCCTACTATTTTAAAATTCTAACCTTTGCTGTCTCTTCTGCTTTTAGTGCTTTTCTGTCTCCAAAGTTGTAGTAAACGGCTTGGAAAGCCCATGTGCATTTGTGATATAAAACATTGTTAGCAATACTGTGGCTCAGAATGTTTACATCTATCCACTAACCGAAGTCCTTTAAATATAGTCATGCAAAGCACCCCAGTTGTGGGAGACCGAAGCTCATACCTCTCTCTGCAGAATTTCAATCCCTGCATTACATGAGTGAGGTTCAAAATGACTGAATCTTGAAAGGTTAGAGGTGCCTGGGAGGAATCGGAAGTGGAAAAAACCCAAACCAGTCTGTAAAACAGCAGTCTCTTTAGATTCACAGGGACTGGTGCTTCTGGACCTCGTAAGTGCTTCTAAATATGCTACTGAAATATTCCCAGTGGCGGGAATTAGACTGATGGGAGAGTGTTGCCTTCCTTACGAAAACGATGCCATTCTTGTTGGGAGTATTTCTGTGGAACGTGTAATTCAGTATTATCTGCTACTGGGGCAATGCCAAAGGCGTTGAGTGAGTGTGGTAACAGTCTCTTGTTTCCCATTGCCCTATGGCAAAAGGCTCGTGTTTGTCAGGTCTTACCTGCCCTGTGTTTTAGCTCTGAGCTTTTAACTAAAGCCAAGGCCGCTTGTCAGCACTGATGCTGTTGGAAATAATTGTGAGCAGGCATCTGGATCCAATTGCTGCATCTTCCTGACTTGCTGCTCTGGATCTACGTAAATTATCTGGGGGGAAGATGCAATCATTGCTGTTGAGTTTTAGACGTGATACAGAAATAGTGTAATAACAGTGTTAACATTATTGCCGTACCCTTTAAAAATGCATTTGTACATAAAAATCCAAACCCTCCTCTTTGAGTAATTAAGAGTGTGAATTATGCTCACAAATATGAAAGACAGCGCTAAACCCCAAAACACGCAGAGACGACAGGAAAAGGGTGGTACGATGAGTGGGTAATCGCTTAGGAGCGATGGCCGTGTTACGAACTCCCGGTGGCTGGGATGTCAGACAAGAGGGAAGCAGAGTTTGGGGCAGGAGGATCTGATGGTGGAGTAATGAACCCGTTTGTGATGCCAGGGCTTGGTTTGCAACAATGCTAAAATTGAGAAGGCTCCAGGAAAAAAAGGAATTTCAGAAAAGGTAAAAAAAATAGAAGGGATGTTGATGCGTGAGAACTCCTAGCATCTTTACGGTGGGCATGGCTCCAGCTGGGGAATGTCCAGGAGAACATGCTCCTTATTGGACATAAGGATAAGAAGGTTGTGTCCTAAAGCTAGGTAAGTGCCGCTGAAAGTTCAGGTTGTTAGTGGTCATGTTAATCCCTGAGGGACTTGGAGATATTTTGGATCCTGTATGCCCTGAGGTTTTTAAAAATGAGGCTAGAAAACCCAACCCAGGCCAAAACACACCAACACCCAGTGCAAATAGCAACATTTGCCATTTGCTGAGAGAGTTGGGCTTGTTCAGCCTGGAGAAGAGAAGGCTCCGGGGAGACCTTATTGCACCTTCCAGTACCTGAAGGGGCTACAGGGAAGCTGGGGGGGGACTTTTTACAAGGGTCTGTAGTGACAGGACAAGGGGTAACGGGTTTAAACGGAAAGTGAGGAGGTTTAGATTGGATATCAGGAAGAAGTTCTTCCCAGAGAGGGTGGTGAGGCACTGGAACAGGTTGCCCAGAGAAGCTGTGGATGCCCCATCCCTGGGAGTGTTCCAGGCCAGGCTGGATGAGGCTTTGAGCAACCTGGTCTAGTGGAAGGTGTCCCTGCCCATGGCAGGGGGGGTGGAACTGGATGGGCTTTAAGGTCCCTTCCAGCCCAAACCTTTCTGTGATTTAATAATAAAAATTTGTGTGAGGCAGGAATGGTTGCTGTTCTGAACATTGGGAGAGAAAAGCACTGAATAGTCAGTTTTATTTCGAGCTGAGCAAATGTAAAGAGATTTCTGTAACAAAATTTAATCTTAGGTGTGAAAACCTGTTCATTGGAAACCTGCTGCACTCCCATTTTGATGGCAGAATTCATGCCGGATTTAGCCTGCTCTCTGCTGTGATTGAGTCCAGCAGCTCTTGAACCCCAGACGAACTCTGAGCAAGGGCTTGGCTCTGTGGTTGGCCGACAGGTCAGTGGGTAGGAGACCCTTGCAAATGTCCATGTGCTCTGTTCAGCAGAGTCTGAAATGATGAAAACCCATCAGGTGGTTCTTGTGTTAGAGCTATGCAACAATACCCCGTGTGTAGTTAAGGAAAAAGGTGGTGTTGGATTTGTCCTGGCTACATGCTAGAAGCCCCTTTACAAGTGCCAAACCAAGGCTTGGAATGCTCTTAGCTAGAATGTCTTCCATCACGTCTCTGTTCGGTGTTGGCGTGTAATCCTCTCTCTAAGTTTACGTTCAGTGACCACTTGAGACCTTCCTGAATTGCTCAAGCCAGAGCTGACGCGGCCGTTCTGTGGCTGTCCTGTATCAGTGTCAGATGATGCCCCAGGCATATCCATTCCCCCCTTCCCTTTGGAGATGATGCGTGGTCAGAGCTGACATGCCTTGCTAGGCAGGGAGGGTGCTTCCCAGCCTTCCCTCCTCCGACTTCTCCCCTGCGTGAAACCTTCAAATGGCCACGGCCTGCTAGATCAGGCAGGTCTTGGTGAAGCGGGAGACTTGAGCCTGGATCGCCCCACGAGTGCCGCAGGCAGCTCGCCAGCCCTGGATGAAGGCCTCGACCGCACGCTGGCGGGGTAGGAAATGGGCACTACTGTCTTAAAGCGGGAATGCTCACTTGCATCAGGCACCACCTGCCAAGGGGACAGGATGTGCCGCCTTGCAGCCCCGAAGGACGTATCGCAGATGGGAATCAGGGCTACTATCCTTAGGATCATCCTCACGGGTTAGCTTAAGCAGCTGAGCGCCCACCGTGCTGGCCTGGGGCAGCTCCCTGCTTCACCCCTTGCTGGGCCGGAGCCCACGCTGTGGGGTTGACTGCCCTCTCTGAGCAGGGAGCAGAGGTGCTGCTTGTTCAGGGCCCAGACTCCCCCTCTGGGAAGCTGGGAGTGTCCTGGAAGCTGGCTTCTAGGCATCTTAACTCTTCTGCCAGAACTGACCCCCTGACGCTGAGAGTGTGCGTGTGGGTACATGTAAATACAGCGCATCTTGACCGGGGCGTGCACAAGCGTTGTGCCTTGAACTGCAGGAGCTGTAGTGCTGGAACGTGGGAGGCAGCCAGGGAGGAGGTGGTGGTTTCCATGGGTGTGTTTCACTGGTGGCAAGCCCAGTGCCCTCCGGGTGAGCTGGCAGCCACGCCGGCTTGGGCATGTGGTCAGCATGGCCTTTCAGTCTTATGTATGTTGTGTCAGTGGTTCTTTGCATGTCTCAGAGCTGGGTATGGTAGGAGGAGAGTGATTTTACAGGACCGTGCGTGCTGACGTTGGTAACACGGACATGTTTATCTCTAAACATCGTGTCTTGCATGTTGTTTCTGATAGTCAAGGCAGACATCTTGCTAGCCTTAACTCTGTTCCTTGAAGCTCTGCTTTGTTGGGAGGGTAAGAAACGAATGGCTGTTTTTCATGGTGCTATAGTAACTGTGATCGGTCCCAGACATCAGAATAAAGATGGTAGTTCTGAAGTGCCCCATTTGTTACTGCTTGCATCGTTCTTAGTCTTGTCCTGCTGTAACACTTTCATTTAAAAGTAATTTTGTGTTATGTTTGATAACATAATAAAAGCCCTTACAGCTTTTATTCCCCGTGTTCTGATGGGAATGTCTCCATCACATTTGCTCCTGAATTAACATGGTTTTCATTTCCGATTGCACCGATGATCTACTTTAAGCCCAATGGTTTACAAACCTCAACTGCCGCCTTCCTGTTACATGTGTCTGATGATCCACCTGCTCCACTTTCTACTCGGGGCTCTAACATCAAGCTGCCAGAACAGTCGCATTTGCAAAAGGCAGAAGTGAATGGGAGGGAGGGAGAGCAAGTGGGGTAGGATGAACTTGAGTGAATATTCCCGTTCTTCCCGGGGTTATTCTCTAGGCTGCTTCTGCTTCAAATGAGAACTTGAACAAGGTGCCCCAAACCTTTGTAAGATCCTAAGTGCTGCTGCCATTTGCATGCTGTCAGGGTAGGAAACCTCTTTATGTAAACCAAAAATGAGGGAAAGCCCAGAGGAATACACAGTACGGTTTGGGTTGGAAGGGACCTTAAAGACCACCCAGTTCCAACCCCCCTGCCATGGGCAGGGACACCTTCCACTAGACCAGGTTGCTCAGAGCCTCATCCAGCCTGGCCTTCTCCAGGAAGCTATTTATACCAATGTTAATCATGAAAGCCAGTTAACAAGGTAAAACACTGACACCTGGGAAGGTGGGTTGATGGGTGTATGACTTTCAGAAAAGGAACACTGTTGTTTTATACCTGATGTGGAGTACTCCCAGTGATGCACCTGTGAATGGACATGCAGCAGCATGGTGCCATGGCTTTGGGTGCCTCGCAGATGCTCACGTGCTTAGGGTAATTGGATTTAAATGTTATCATCTTGCATGTGCTTTCTTGTAGCTATGGTTGGTTTTTTGGTAACCTGAGGGAAGGGATACGCTGGAGCTGTACCTGCCACGTGCTAACCCGTGCCAGGGGAAGCGGGAGGAGGTTGCTGCAACCTGTCTGTAGCAATGCCTTGTGACAGTCCAGCACCAACTTGGAAAATCAAACAAAGAAATTCCCACTTGGAATTATTATCTTTGAGCTGGTTGCGAGGCTTAAAAGTCCCAAATCTGCTGCAGGCTAAAGCCCTTCTTGCCGTGAGCAGCAGCTGTGGGCCGAAGCGCAGCAGCGCCATGAGCCGACTCCGGGCCTGGGCCCTTACCCTGAGCGTGCTGACAGCCGCCGAGAGGAGCCCCCGCGGATGAGGTGTCCCGGCAAGCCCGGTACGCGCGGCGTGACCCAGGGACACGGTTCTGGAGGAGACGAGGCCCGCGTGTGCAAGGTTGCGCGTAACGCGTTGGGTAGCCGGAGGGACG
>NW_010244702.1:0-1522 GCF_000690775.1 Eurypyga helias | reverse complement strand
TTCTATGGGTAATGTTTCGCCACTGCTCAAAGGTGGGGGCTAATAGAGTTAATTTTCCTAAATAACATGGCCCATGAAAAACATTGGCCGGGACGCCCTGCCAGGCCCGGGCTCCACAAATGAGAAAAATGTTTGGCGGTAAAGCCTTGGGTATGTCATTATTCCAAATGTGTTCGGACGTTCTGACTGCCGCACCAAATGCGCCCAATCCTTGCTGAGTATTGTCGTTGGTGCCGCAGTAACTTCCCTGGTTCTGACAGTCAAAACCCTGAGTACTAGGGGTAGCGTTGGTCCATGTGGACAGGTTATGTGATTGATAATATCGTATCCCACTTTGGAGGGAGCCAAAATAGATACATGTCTGAGTCCAGTTTCAGGATGTATTGCCAATACTCTGTGAGTCTAATAAATTCAATTCCTGAGGGTCCCACAGCAAGGTTTAGTTCAAGTTATTTAATAATTGAGCCATGCAGGAGGCTGACGAGTTTGTTTTTGAGCAATTACTGTTTCTTGAATAGTGAGAAAACTGTTCCTCATCAATTCCATGTATGCCAATTAAACAGGTCCGAAATGGACTCCCGGCAGAAGCCAAGGCTAGACAAAAGGAAGATTGACCTGTTTCATTTGCCCATGAGACCCACAGGTTTTGTCGGGGGTCGATGTGATGCAGGGTACACACCAGAGAAAGACGAAGAGCAATTACACTGGTCTGTAACCACATCGACAGCCAACCTGGAGGACCAGATCTTTGGCTTTGTCTATTTGCCATAGTGCGCGCTTCAATGCAAAGATAGATCGAGCGTGCC
Source organism: Eurypyga helias (assembly GCF_000690775.1). NCBI lineage: Eukaryota > Metazoa > Chordata > Aves > Eurypygiformes > Eurypygidae > Eurypyga > Eurypyga helias. The sequence goes on along the minus strand of NW_010244702.1, from coordinate 716 downwards.
AAAAGTTGGTAAAGTCCCCAAAGTCTGGATGCCGAGTTCTTGAGTGTTATAAATGTGTTGCGAAGCTTCTATAAATCTCCTATAATTTCCTGCATAACATGGAGTACACAAACTTCCGGCACGAGCTAAACAAAAGCTCAATCTCCTGAACTGTTCCCCACAAGCCCCACAGCGTAAAATTAACTGTACCTGTTCCTTACAAATGCTACAAATACGGTTACGTTATGAAATCTATATACTCTAACATTCAACTCCCATACACCCCCAGGTCCCTTTTTCCACAGGACGTTTTTGACAACCACTTCAGGAGAGACACAGGTCAGCCCAGGAAGATTGGTGGCGATTGCCACAGCCTTGCTCAATTCTTGGACGACTCGTCGCTGTCGACTGTGTGCGCAGTCTCCCTGTCGCTGGCAGTCTTCGCAAAATGGGTCCATTTGCTGGGCACCCATAGTGGTCCTTTTCCTGTAGAGACACAACTGTAACCTCGACCAGTAAATAAAAGTGGACTCGGTCCCTCCACACCGATAACAAACACCTGACGTGTTATCCTTTTGCTTGGTAGGGGTAATCTCTTGCACTGCAGCAGCCAAAGGCTGCATAGCTGCGGCAAAGGCCGATGCCATCGCCTTGCTTTTTTGGGTTTGAGCAGCTCGATTAACCATATCTATCATGTCGGTTACTTCTGCATCTCGAGGAAGCGTAGCAAGAAGAGA
>NW_010244701.1:8017-10858 GCF_000690775.1 Eurypyga helias | reverse complement strand
CGCGCTGCCCGGCAGCGACAAAGGGTCAGTGTTTGCCGCGGCCGGGGCCGCACGCGGGAGCCGCGGCCGCAGGAAGGGGCTCGACCCGCAGAACACGGCACTGGGCTGCCAAGAGCCAACAGCAGCGCAGGAGACGGGCAGCATCTGATGCCAGCGTGCCCCACAGCCAGTCAGAAAAATACATGCAGTTTGAAAAATTCTGCTCCAAGTCATTTTTTTTTAAATTTTAGACACCATCCTAACATGGAAAGAGTCTGATCTAGCTCTCTGTCTGGCAGAAACGCTCCTTCAGACTGGCAAAAATGTGCTAAATACACATTAGGTACAAAGAATAGAACATGGTCTTCAATGGTAATTGCCTTTTTTGGACTTTTTGGCTTTGCTGGAGTAGATCCAAGCCTCTGCCTATCACATTTCCAAACTTTGGTACAGTATAAGCTTCCCAAATTACAGGTTTTGTATTCCAGCAGTGTTAAGAAAAGACACTCTAGTCCTCGGCCAACGTTAGTGAACGTCAACAGAAACGAGACACAAGCCTTCGAATGCACTTTGGAAGGTTCTTCCTGACAACACTAAAACATGGCAAACCTGATTATTACTGAAATTCCGGTGTTTTGCAATGTATCTCTTTACTTAGGAGGAGTATCACTATGTTTAGACTTTATTAGGATTATGTTTATATAAAATACTCTAGCACTGAAATGAAGATACATGCAAATCATTACAAAGAAATACTCTGAATTTTTCTTTTAAGGATTTCACTTTTACTCTCCAAGACTGAGCTGCAGCACTTAGTTTTCCCACTGCATGCTTAAAGGGACATCTGTTGTATAAGCCACTAAGGAGTCGAAAAAGGAGCAGGACACAAACCAAAATATTTCAAGGGTCTTCTTTTTTTTAATTATTTTATCAGGTCATTAGAAAATTTGATAGAATAAATTTTGAGCTTAAGGCCTCATATTTTCCCATGTAAATTACTACATCTGTTTAAAAAAAAACAAACCAAACACACACACCAAAACCAAACAGATCTGTATCCTAGACCACCTCCACTTCCATGCAACTGTAGGAACACACATCCATTTCCACAGGAGGTAAATCCCTACTCCAACTCCTCCAATTCCTCCATCTGAAAGCAGTGCTTAGCCCGTCCGCAAGGATGGCGGCCGCTGCTCCGATGCCCGTCGGCATTTGCACACCTACACTGGTTGGATGTCTGTGTGGAGCCAGAGCCAGGGAAGGGCGGAGAGAAACCAGAAGTGAGGGGAGAGAAGGGAAGAGGAAATAAATTATAGTCTGAGATAATACAGATTACTGGTAAGAACCAATCAGAGGATTAGATTATGACCCTTTTTTGGGTCTTTTACAAGGGTCACAAGAGATGGATGCTACAGAAACTACAAGGGCAGCTAAGTTCCCATGAAAAGAGTGTGTTAACGAAAACATCTACTTAAAGAAATTCTTACTAGCAATGGTGTGACCGCAGCAAACACCCCACATCTGGGCAATGCTTTAACTGACAAAACAAAGCCAGCGAGATGTTGAAGAGCTTTCGAGTGAGTAACAAACTGACTTGTTAGTGTGTCAGTGTATCGTTTCACTATTCTTAAGAATAGTGTTGGAGAAGGGAGCTCAGACCACGGGTAGTGGAGCTGCCTTAAGGGGTTAACGAACATCTATTCCTGGCAGGGTGGTCCCAAGAGAAGGTTGAGAGGTAGATATCAGGAAGGAATTCTTCCCGGAGAGGGTGGGGAGCACTGGGACAGGTTGCCCAGAGAAGCTGCGGATGCCCCATCCCTGGGAGTGTCCAAGACCAGGCTGGATGAGGCTTGGAGCACCCTGGGCTATGGAAGGTGTCCCTGCCCATGGCAGGGGGTGGCACTGGGTGGGCTTTAAGGTCCCTTCCCACCGAAACCATTCAATGATTCTATGACCATCACTCTTTATTCCCACCTCTGCCACATAAATCAAGTGCCTAAAACTTCCAAACAATTCAGCTTAATTACCCCTAAACTTCATCTAGAATCCATAATGCTACATCCCACATCAAGGCACAGGCAGAAATTAATTTCTAAAGACCACACTCAGAGCTCGGAGGAGACAACCCCCCTTCTAGTTCACCTTCTCAGTAGCCAAACCCCATTCTAATTAATAGCAAAACCAACCCCCAACCACACTCACAAACAAACAACATTTTAAATAAAAATGCCCCAGACCCTGACTGCTGAGCTTCCTACGTCTCCTTACAGACGTATTTATTTCACAGTTCACCTCGCCCCGCTGAGCAACGCAGAGGCAGCAGTGCCCAGCGCCAGCCCTGAGCCCTCCAGCACCCGCAAGGACGCACGGTCCCTCCCGTCCCCCACAAGAGGCACCGTGCGGTTTGCAGGGTGGTGACAGGCACCAGGCTGCTCCTAGACACGGATCTGTCACAATGTTATGGAGTGCGGCATCCGATCTGAACGGCTGGTTTTGAGGGACCCGTTTGCACAGCTGTTTGCTGGGAGTCGCGTGCCCCGCGCTTTGCCCAGGCTCCGCTCCACGCGGTGTTTCGCTCCGAAGGCAAAGCACTCCTGCCAAACCCAGCGTGCTGGGATACAACTCTTTCAGGATCCGAACGCGACTGTGGAAGTGTTCCAAACGCCGAGAGCGGTGCTAAGGAGCGGCAGTCGGCAAAACCTGCCTGCGACACATCGCCACCGCCCTTCCCGGCAGGCGCGCAGGCTCACGGCGGTCAGACCGCGCAGATCAGCAACCCAGCGAGGGGACCTACGTGGACACGGACACGCGTGTCGTAGCGCAGTCTGGCACGAGCATCCGACGCAGAGCGAGCTCTCGGAG
>NW_010244701.1:0-7849 GCF_000690775.1 Eurypyga helias | reverse complement strand
GCGCAGGAACCTCGAGGCTTGGCACTGCGGCCGAGACGCCAAAGTCGGGCTCAGCCCTGGGGGAGAGGAGAGATACAAATGAGCCGCTGGAGACCTCCTCCAGCTGTGCCGCACGTTCGTGGGGACGGATTGCACTTTGCTGCGAATCGCGGCTGCCTTTGTGCCCGGGTTGCTGTAGGCAATAACGCATCCAGCCGGCTGGGGAGCCCCAGGGGCCGCAGCGCCTCACTCGCGCAGAGAGGGAGCGAACACGGAGCACATTAACATAACGCTGCTCATCGCTGGGCTCAGGACAACCATTCACCAGCGGGAGAGGCACGGCTGGGCAGACCCCCCGCCGCACCCCTGCGCCTTCTCCATCCAGGTACACAAGCGTCCTGGATGGCAAACGCAATGCGTGACGAGAGCGAGACATTGCTCCCAAACTGCCAATATAGACCCACAGAAGGGCTTGGGTGGGCAGGGACCTTCAAGCCCACCCAGTCCCACTCCCTGCCATGGCCAGGGACACCTTCCACTAGAGCAGGTTGCTCCAAGCCTCATCCAGCCTGGATATATTTCCCTGTAGCCAATAAAACGAAAGAAAATCCAGAGCAGGAAAAAGACCTCTTACTGAAGGAATCCACCTCTCCCACATTTCACCACAGTCTTCCCTGGAAAGCCCAGGCAACCCTCACAAACAGGTTGGGGGCTGCTGCCCCTGCCCACCCCTCTCGTCCTCCCTCAGTGCCACGCAAGATGTTGGCCACGATGAAGTAACCCAGGTGAAGGGGAGGACGTGGCAGGACCCACAGTCCCTGCCTCTGCCAGGGAGATCATCCCCAACGTCCCCAGGGACGTGTCAGGGAGATGCGGACGCACCCGAACGATAACGGGCGCGATGCCTCACCACGGGGAGCTCCCACGTGCTCTCCGTGGGAAGAAGAGTACAGGGTCTGAGAGAGACTTACAGCCCTTTAGAGTAAATAAATCCTTGAAAACGTAATAGCCTCCAATGTAACGATATTCTCTGCTAACGCATTAAATGAAACATGCCATTCCCAGTACAAATAATTGCATTTGTTTTCATCATTTTGTCTAGTGCATCGCAGGAGGCTGTGGAACAGTGTGAGTTTTTCTGATCTATAATCAGACAGTTCATAAAAATCCTAATGGAAATGAAGATTTTGCTATTTGGAGTGGTCAAATTTCCATTTTCAAACACATCACATTTTAAAACCCAGGTTGGCATTTTGGTTTGCTGAGAGTTTTAGGATAATAGCAAATTACACAGAAAATCTACCAATTCTTTGTCAAGTGAACTATGCAAAAAGGAACCATTAGTTCATAGTTCATCTGTGAGATGGGGAGACATCCTGAATAATAATTTTTAGAGACTAGGAAGGGCATTTATTCGCAAATAACGCTCACATCTGCGGAATGAAGGCTGTCTGCAAAACCACTGTGGTTCTATTGCACTAAAGGTATGTTTAAATGAACCTCTTTTTCCCACTAGAAGTATAGGGGACCATGATTATCTTATGCAGGCTGGATGCTGAACGGCATAAGCCTGGCTTACGCCACACGGCTTCACGCACAGAGACCACCACAGTGGCTCAGCATCCCTCTGCGGTCCCAAGGGCGAGCACCCAGAGGCCCCTCCGACCTCAGCATTAGTGATCCCGGCTCGCCCGAGGAACGAGAGCCGCTTCCATCTGCTCATCCTGCCGCTAACGCCAGCGAGCTGCTCGCGATTGTTCCCAAAGCACGGCTTGGGCACAGCTCTCCTTTCATATTCACCTACCGCTCTGTGCTTTGCTGGGACTGTGGTTTTCCTTCTGCTGAGATTAAAACACTCAAAGACAACAGAAACCTCTCTTTTATTCTCTGCAAAAGTTAAGCTCTGCAGCATTGAGGAGACTCCCAAACCAGAGCTTTGGGCCCTGTTATTTAGAAAATGAAAACTCTCCTAGAGCAGGCTATGAAGAAAAGGTACAAAAAGCCTGGTTAACTAAATTAATCTACTTTTCTTCCCCCATCGCAGTGCCCCGAGGCATAACCCGTACAGAAAATTGTCTGTGGCTCACGCTTCGAAAGGAGCATGGAAAAGGAATCCCACTGGGAATTTGCTGCATTTGCTACAGCGCTGGGACATACTCATCTATAAATATATTTATTCTGGCTTTTCGGATCTTAAATGATCTTAAAGATGATGTCTGTAAGAAGCGTGGGCTAACCTATTCCCGCAACAGAGAGGCTGGAAGTGCTGGTAATATTCCCTGCAAGCCCACCGTAAAATACGAGGCCGCGTTCGTCACCTTCTCCTTACGGGCCAGTGACATACGCGGGAGCGCACCAGGAATTTGTGTGGTTTTTCTGTTTGCTTGCTGTTAATTCCAAGGAAAAAGTCAGGATTCTCAGGGATAATTTCACCGCGGATCTCACCTAGGGCGGCAGATTTCCGCACAGCGGTCGCGACGCCCCGGTCCCAAGCAGCAGCACCCGCAGCCCCGGACCACAGGGATACCGGCGAGGGCGAACCGTGCCCAACACAGGACACCGCCGAGACACGCGGCAGCTGGCAGAACACCCACTTGCTCGCTGCAATACGACTCCCAGGAACTGAAGTCGCAGAAGCATAAACCCAGCGTACTAACACGCACGCCAAAGAGAAATTAGCTGGGTTTTCCCGGCCCCTCTCCCCTCAGCCTGTGCCGCTCACGGTGTTCCTTCATGGCAGAAGTCAGTCGCCAAAGCTCCCAGCGGTGCCAGGTTTGTGAGGCAGGTGAGACTCCAAATGCCAATTTTGGTAACAAGACCTTTCTAGATTTTTAAACCCAAAATACATTCTCTAACTACAGGCACGCTTCCCCCCGCAGCCTGGCCCATGTGGAGAAAGGCAAACACAGAGCGGGTCAACAACTTGTTCTGGAAGTAGATATTGGTTTATTCTATCCTAATAAACAAGCATCATTTCTGAGTTTTTCAGGCAAATCTCGGAAGACAAAAAAGCATTTCCCTAGGAAGTCCGACCTTCCCCTTAGACAGCGTCATCCAAGAGGCTTGGAAAACCAGAGTCTTGGGGACATCACCCCACACAACAACCTGAGAGGTCCCACAGGAGCATCCAATAAACACAACTATAAAGAGTATCGAGAGTACTGTTGCACTAAAAGGAAACATTTCCGCTTGGGCCTAATACATAATGCAGAAGCCAGAAAGTGTAAGGTTGTCTAAAGCCCATTTTGCCACTAAGAGTTTCACAGAACCACAGGCTCCACCAAAACAGCTCCAGAGCTCCTCACCATCATCTCCAGGTTAATGCTTTCGCAACCAGCAGTAACAATTCTTAAACAAGCAAGAAGCAGAGGCATATCCCAGCATTTCCCGGGGACAGCAGTCCCTAAGCTCGGCTCCATCCGTGCCCGAGTCGCCTTCAGCTGTTGCACGAGGAACAGAAAATCAAACCCAGCAGAAACAAAAGGGACACAGATTTACTTTCCAGAGCCAGGTAAAATGCCAGATATCACCAGCCTCAGGGATTATCAAAAACACACCTTAACACAGAAATTATAAGCATACTTCCTGATTGTCACTTTCAGGGAAACTACAAATAACTTACAAACATTCCATGGCAAAAGAACAGCTTTTTTTCCCATTTCCACTCACCCATTGCTCCTCAGGACTCCAGCAGAGCACAGTACTTTGCATTTCTGAGAGCCCCCTTGCTCCAGTCCCACCAGCTGATGGAGGAAATGGGCCAGGACCCTCCTCCCTGCAGGCACCCTCCTCCTCCTCCTCGTCCTGCCCAGGTGGCCCCACCAAGCCAAGGAGGGTGATTGCATTACCACCAGCTGTGGAAGAGGTGGTCAGCTTCGGCGGGGTTCGCTGAAGCCCCAGCCGCTGTCTCCAAGAGGAACATTGCCGGCAAACACGCCTGGTACCCATGAGTCTCTGGAAAAAGAAGGGAATGTAAAAGCCCTTAAAAGCCTCCCAAACTGTGACCCACTTCAGGGATCACAAAGAAATCAATACAGCTTTGCACACAAAAGCTTAGTGCTTGGCTGTTGGTCAGTGGATTTCAAACTAATTTCCAGTCTTGCACCTCCTTAAAGTTTTTGAACCAACATGATTTTACACACTTTCAATAATTTAAGTAAGGGTTAGAAATTCTGATCTTCATTCCTTATTTTCAAAGGCCAGTCCCTAACAAGCGCAAGCTTTGGAACAATTGTTAATTCAGTCACAAAGAAGGGCTGTTACCTGTGTAAACACACCGTGTGCTGTGCCTGGAACAGGAGTCCCGGCTGTTGCGTTACCCAGAGCAGCCCCACGCTTAACTCCGGGCACCTGGAAGAGGACTTGGCATCACCCGCTCCACGACCTACTTCTTTAGGGGTCATATTTCCTCTACAATTCTTCTTGTTTCCCAGAGGAAACACCATGCAATGGATTGCAGGATGGTATGCCCTGTGGCTTTAACAGGACCCAGCAGGGACGGTGACAAGGAAATTTCCCTGAGCCGCCACCTCAGAGCACCACCAGCCTGAGCCCCTTGGGAAAACCACTGCTCCCCAGCTGAGGTTCATCATTTCACCTTGCTCCATGTCCCACCTTAAAGTCCCCCAGTGCCACCCCCTGCCATGGGCAGGGACACCTTCCATAGCCCAGGGTGCTCCAAGCCTCATCCAGCCTGGCCTTGGACACTCCCAGGGATGGGGCATCCACAGCTTCTCTGGGCAACGTGTCCCAGTGCTCCCACCCTCTGCGGGAAGAATTCCTTCCTGATGTCCCCTCTCCATCTCCCTCTTTCCATTCAAACCCCTTACCCCTTGTCCTATCAATCTACCCCATCTGTGAGTTTTCCTTGGGAGCAAGTCCCTGGACTTCCCTTCCCACCCAGCAATCAGCCCAAGTTCCTTAATGCCTCACTGTGACAATCCAGTGTCACCCGTGCTTCTGCCCGCAGAACCTTCTCATTTATCCCCTCTGTTACAGATCCCGCTGCCGTGCATGAAATGAACCCGCTTCACTGGCAGGTGCTTGCCGGTTTTGAGGCTTTAAAAGGTACCATTACTATCATTTGTAAGGATAACATCACAATTAAGAAGGTATGAATAATTTAGAAACGGGCAAGCAGCACTCAGTTCCACGCTCCGCCTGCTGAAGAGGCTGCACCGCGCAGGGTCTCCGCTGTATTGCGAAACACCCACTCGTCTTGGGAAAGGGGGTGAAAAGTTACTGTTCTGGGCTTTGGTTCAAACCCTTTAATCTTACAAATAAGTGCCTTCAGCGAGTGCCTTGTTATCTCCTAAAGCCTCTGCAGGGCTGTTCACAGCCTTTGTCTCATTCCGAGATTCCTACCTTATCCTAGGTGAGACAAAGGGGATGCCACCCGAGGAAGACACGACTTAACTGAGCTTTTCTCCTTAAATCCTAACTCGTCCTGGCGGCAAGTGTTACGGAACGCGCTCGTTTCACCGCAATAAATAATGGTGTATCATTAAAATTCCATTCCGTCCTTGAGAACAGTGTGATAAACTGTTTGTGAATTGGTAATTCTATTTATTAAAAACAGGGGCATTAATTTTGACACGTTGAATTATAACGCAGACAAACAGATCTTGTGTTTTAATTAAATGCTTCTATTTGATGAGGGGGTTTATATTAAGATTTAATACCAGGTTCTGCGATTCAAGCGTTCCGTGGTGGGGTGTGATTCCAGCCGGGCGCCTGGGGAGCTGTGGGCACCATCGCTCTCAGTATTTCGGGGGCCCTGAGCCCCCCCGGTGCCTCTCCCAGCCAGCATCCCCGCTCCAGGGCTGGGACTGACCTCCTTTGCCAGTGCCTGTACCTGCTTCTCCTTCTTTTCCAAGCTTTAATGATCTTTCCAGGCTGCTACCACATTTCTTATTTTCTAACGCCGAAGCAGAGCTGAATATTTAAAAAAAAAATAACAACCATACTGCTTTGAGGTTTCTTTCACATTAAGCTACATTTAATATTCATTTCACATTTTTTTTCTATTAATTAAAAGTAAACCGTGTATTGTATGGTACATTATCCCTCTAACAGCCCCATGTGGAGATCATGAAGTGGAAGACTAATGGTGTAGACTTTAGCATTTAGTTTTAACCAGAATAATTTACATATCTGTGAGAAGAGTCCGAGGCATGTGTAAATAAGCAGAACTCTAAGATATCAAGACCCTTGCCTGGTTTACTATGGACTGGAGAGCCATGGGCTGTGGATTTATTCCATCAGTCAGCTAATTTAATGAGACTTTATACAGCATCCATTTCTGCAGAAGACACAAAACTTATTATTAAGGAGAGGCATGTGGCAGTAAGAAAAATGTGTTTGTTTGCTTTTTTATTCTATTACCCCCAAGTAGCAAAGGTGATTCTATTCACTGTTCATTAAAGTTTACCTTTATAATTTATCAAAGGAGACCGATATCAACAGCTTTATGCTGAGATTTCAAAATTCGAGACTGATTAAAATTTAATGGAAAAGGCCATTGGGGTGGGGTTTTGAGAAAAATCGCTTCCCAGCTCGAGAGTACAGATTTCGTTAATGTGCACCTCAGTTAGAAGGCACCATGAAACACATCAGAGGCACGGCCTGAGCACCGAAACGGCATTTTCACTTCAAAAATCTGCATGGCTCCTTCAGCTTCAAGAAGAGGAAAGTTCTGTTGGAGCGCTGGGAGAGCAGCACCGAGAAGCTCTGCCTTCGGCACGGAGCCATCGCACACCACGGGGCAGGCGCCAGCAGACAGGGCAAAGAACCAGCTACTCCAAAGTTCCCACATGTTCCCACCAGGAAACTCAGGAAAAGTAGGGATGACAAAGAATAAATAGTTTAAAATGCTGTGAATTTTGATTGGACTAATCATATTTTGGAAAAAAACCAAAACAAACCCAAAACCCAGCAAAATGCCAAATTCACAGATTTGGCTAAATCTGAAAAACAGCTTCTACCGTGAAAAATAAAATTTAGTCAAATAGTTCAGACAGATATTTCAAAGCTAGACAATGCAGGGTTTTTACCATTCTACTCCTTCTCAATTTGTTCACTCCTCTAGTCCAAAATCTTGTGAAAATGGAGCAATGAGGGTTTTCATTCAAATGATACGACAGAAATAACTCCTTTTCTGAATTTGGTCAGTGAATGGAGAAATCGATCACAGACCTCACTCTCCTACTTCTTCCACCAGCCGGAGACTCAAACCAGCATCCCAGCCGCATTTCCTGTGCAAACTACTCCCCAGAGTTTACCTGGAAGAGCCAGAACAAATTCTAGTCCAGATTAGTTAGCAGAGGGCTTGGGGGTTTTGTTACTGTCGGCCAACACCTACAAAATACACACAACTACGGACAGGGATCAGAACAACACAAAGACGTTTTCCAAATCGATTTGATTTCATTTTATTTCTTCTTACTGGTAAAGTATTTTGGGAAAATTAAGAAAAAACAGGTTAAAACCAGGGGGAATTGAGAGGAAAAAGAGCTGCCTTTTACTGGTGAAATCTCCTATCACTTGAAATGTGGCTGGTTTTTCTGAACAACCGATTCCAGGAAATCTGAAATTGTCCAAACCACCAAGAACGCAGAAGCAATCTGTGCTTTGGAAGAAGACCCGATGAAGAGTGAGAAGTCGTTCTGCAGACAAGTCATAAATTCCCCCCTCCCGGTCCTGTTGGTCACTGCACAGCACCCGCTCTCCTCCCCCACTCCCGCTCTCCTCCCCCGCCAAGGCCCTCCGGAACGCAGCAGCTGTCCTCTGGAATTCTGTGAGACTCACCACAGCGACCTTTTTTGTTCTGTCCCAGCTATGATGCCGGTAGCTCCCGGTCTGTCCTGGCGAA
>NW_010244700.1:0-7663 GCF_000690775.1 Eurypyga helias | reverse complement strand
AAGAACTTCTTCCTGATATCTAAGTGATGTTTTCCACTGATTAATTTGGAACCTTTAACTGTGTGCACTCCAGTCATAACTTTTTGCCCTAAATGTCACCTCAAGGCTGGTTGCATTGATGCACTGCCTTTAGTGACACTGTTAATGGTTTTTACTATATTCTCTTACAAGCAAGTGTGGCCTGGTAAACCAAAACTAGTGACTGTTGTTACCTACGCGGGATTCTGTGGGAGTATGTGGGTGATATGTGCTCCCTGCGGAAGCTTTGTCCTGGGAGAGGAGTCTGTGTTGCTTGGGATGCGATAACCCCTGTATTTCTGTAGGCAGGTGCCTTTGTGCTGGATCCCATGTGTGGGCTAGGAACGATACTGCTGGAAGCTGCCAAAGAGTGGCCCGTGAGTATCTCTCGGTTGCAACAGGCAGGGCCTTTGCGGGAGGGCTTGTAGTTGCATCACAAAAAGTCTGTACTGCAGTTACACCAAAGTCCCTTACTGGAAAACCGGAACCAAACTGATCTTTGAAGGCAGTTGTAAGAGTGTTTCAGTACAAACATTCCTATGCTGGGATGTGAAACCAGTGTAAACCAGCTGGGAGTGCTGTGTTTATACTGCAGGGTTTGTTTTGTTTGTTTTTGGACTTTTAAAACTGCCTGGCCTTATCCTGGGGGTGGAGGTGTGGACGTGACCGTACAGTCAGGTGTCAGTACTGGGGGCAGCGTGGCTAGCTGTAGCTAGCTGGCGTCCTCCTCTTAGCCCACAGCCTCAGTGTTTCTGTGAGTTGCAAATGTCTTGAGCAGACCAGAACGTGAGAGAAGATAGCACAGACTTCCCCCCCTTCCTCTGTCCACTGTGTGTTACTGCTCTGTGCGGCGGCACGAGATCTTCCAGTGAGGGGTTTGTCTGGAAAAGAGCTGTGCAGCAAGGCAGTTCTGAGAAGGGTTCATGAAATAAATAGATTTGTTTGTCAACTGAATGACCTGTCTCTTTTTCTCTGAACAGGAAGCCTGTTACTGGGGAGCTGATATAAGCGACGCACAGTTAGAGGGTGCAGATGTGAATATCAGGGCTGCAGGCTTGATGGATAGGATTGAGTTACTTCAGGCTTCTGTGAAAGGTATGTCTGTAGGCTTTCCAAGAGAGACAGGTTTGAAATTTTTGTGCTTCTGGGCTTGTACAGGTAGTGTGGGTTATCTTGGGCTGATGTGTGGTAGAGCTAACTCCCAGCACATAGCTGAGTCGTGACTCTGTCGTGCTAGTGAATGGATTTGTTCTCCCTTCCCCGCTCCCAGACTTTGGCAAGAACAAACTCTGCAGAAGGCATTGAAAAGAAGAATTGTCAGACATGGGCAGTAGTTGTCTGTCTTAATGGGAACTGTGTGAACACCACACAGTACATACTGTGTGAAAGTTCTTTGTGTGTTGCAGGAACACAGCAAGGACAAAACCAGATACAACATAACTGGTAACTTAAATGTTACCAGTTATAAGGAGTCATAGTGAGGGCTCCTTAAGCTCAGCGTTGAATTGATGTTTTTCAGTAGGAGTATTATAAATGATGATGCCTTTCTCCTGGAAGAGGGAATCTGTTTACTCTTAGTTCATGAGCTAGTCTGGGGAGAATATAGTAATTTTATGACCTTATTCTAGACCTCAAAGCCTGAGTCTAAATTAGTTCTTTATGACATTCATGACAATCAAAAGCTGCCTGTCTTTTCCTGTGCATGATTGATAAAGTATGCCTGGTTTTGTACCTTGCAGTATTTATTTCTTACCATTCTGGTAAGAAATACTATTTCTTCTGTTTTGTAAGAGCTTTATTTCCTACTTAAAAGCTGTGATTGGGCTTGGCTTCTTGGCAGGTGGAAGGTACTTTGTCAGACTTCGTCACCAGTCAGAAGCTGTTCTTTCTGCATGTTTTGGGAAGGACTGTAGGTAACTTGGCCTTTCATTTGCAGCACAACAATTATGTCTACAAGTGTTGTTGCAAGGATGGTGCAGGAACCATTTCCAGCCGGTTCCAGCAAGGCTGGCATAGAATCACAGCAAGGTTTAGGTGAGAAGGGACTGCTGGAGGTCTTTAGTCCTGCCATCTGCTGCGAGTGGGGCTAAGCCCAGAGCTGGGTGGAGTTGCCCAGGGCCTTGTCTAGTTGAGCTTTGAGCATCCTGAGGGATAGAGAAGCCAGTGTCTCATCCTTTCACATGCTGGCTGCACTCTGACACCAGCACAGCCTGGGACATGGCTGGCCTTCATCACCACAGGGGTGCAGTGCTGCCCCACGGTCAAGACAACTGTTGCCAGGAAGCAGAAACTCTGGGGAGATACTTCAAAGACTCTAGCTCTAACAGAATCCAAGCAGTTCTGGCTGTGACTGGGTTATTGGGGAGAGAAAAGGGGTCTGGAGAGGAATTTAACATGTGGTTCCTTGCCACTCATAAGTGTGCATCTGAACACTTGCACTAAGTGAAGCGCTTGCCTGCTTAGCTCTTCTTTGTCACTTTGCCTGCAAAGATGTAGTATGTGTGAGAAGCAGCAGTTAGTTTGGAACCGTGCAGTCCTCTGTTCGGAGACTCTCGTTCTTGGGGCAAACATACCACCGCTAACAGGGAGCCTGCAAGCTGAACCATGCTCCATGTGTTCGTCTCTTCCCAGCCCGCGTGGGGTTGGTGGAATCTGGCGCGTAACCCGCCAAAGGGCTGGCAGACAGTTTTATGCGTTGAATGAGGGCACAGCTACTGTTCATGTTTTCCAGTAGTCAGACGTAAAGGCTTGCCTTTATTCTGCAGCACTGCCGTTGCCATCGGAAAGCTTTGACGCTGTGATTTCGGATATTCCATTTGGGAAGAAGTTCAAGATCACAAAAGACATCGAGCTGCTTCCGCATGTTCTCCAGGAAATGGAGAGGTATGTGTGGGCTTTGACACGCTTTGGGTTTGGTGTGGATGTTTTGATGGGTTTTTGATCCTAAGCGTTCGGTCAGCCTCAGGTTTGATTTGTTCCAGAGCCTCTCCAGCTCTGTACCCTGATCCTGTGCAGGCCGTTAAAGTCCAAGTCCTTCACTTGTCGCTTAGAGGCTGTCGTGGCTTGTCCTGCCAGGTGTGGATGTGCTGATGGCAGCACAAGCTGACAACTGTACCCTGATCCTGTGCAGGCCGTGAAAGTCCAAGTCCTTCACTTGTCACTTAGAGGCTGTCATGGCTTGTCCTGCCAGCTGTGGATGTGCTGATGGCAGCGCAAGCTGACAGGGAATGAGCTCGTTGTCTGAGTCACGCTCACAGATACTCTTTACAAGGCACGGTGGTGGAATACTTGTGAGCCGTGCTCAGCAACGTTCTTTAAAAGCCGAGAAAGGAGAAAGAGGAGAGGAGGACCTAGGCCCGCTGAAGCATGGCCAGGCAGATAAAGCAATAATCCTTTCTTGGTTGAGATCTGCTTGTGTACAATGACAGGCTTTCCATTTGGGTTCACAAGCAAGCTTTTAGCAGCCTGCCTTGGCAGGAGAGATCTCAGGCCAGAAAATGGTGATAGGCCTTTTCCTTTCTGTTAGCATAGGCTGGCATATTCAGCTAGCCACCTGGTCTCGTCTTTTAGCCACCTCCTGTCATCTCTCATGCTGTCGTTTGGTGGCAGAGTTGAGACAAACCAAATAGCGGGCTGCTTCTACCAGGCAGTTCAAACCATCTGCCCTTTTATTTAATTTCTTGGCTGAAAAGAGGCCCTCTAGGAGAGGTTGGTGTTGATCCTGCTCACCCAATGCAGAAATGTGGGGGGCAGATGGTGAAGAAGGTGAGGTGGCTCCCCAGAATGGCAGAGTAGTCTTGCCAGGTCACCTTGCGTTGACCATCCCTCCCCTTGGCTGTGCTGGTCTTACTTGCTTTGTTGGGCTGTCCTAACGAAGATACTTCCTTGGGAAGGTGCAAGTGAGGAGAGGACTGATACCAAGAGACCCTCACCAGTAAGACTGCTCAATCCACTTGCTGTGAGCAGAGCCAGGATAGTCCTTTTTCCCCTTCCTTCAAAGCCAAACGTAAAGTTTGCTCATGTACTAAAAAAAATGGATGACAAACAAGTGTTAGTTTTCTTGTTTCCTGAGCTTGAAAGCCATCAAGGATCAGTGGAACACAGAAAGGACAGACCTTTTAAAGTTTCCAAAGGGAAAGGCCAGCTTCAGAATTGCCTTGCCAACCTGAGAAGCTCTTGCTTGCCTGGGAAGCTGCTCCTTTGCAGAGTGGTGGGAGGCTCATGTGATGCAAAAAATGGGCTTTGAAGGTGATACTGCCCTCAATCCTTGGAATAATACTCAGAGGGAGAAAACAGAGTCCATCTTCCCTGCTAAACCGATGGAAAGAACTCCTGAGGTTGGAAATATCTGGGAGTCAGGACAGGGCCCAGCTCTCGCTTTTAGGAAGAGTTACAAAGATAGGGAATATAAATTCCATTTGGAGACATGGCTTGCTGGGTTGAGCTGTGACCCTTAACGTGCTTAGGTGTTTTATGGAACGCTGCCGGCATCTGAAGTGTCAGCAGTGTTGAGCTCTGCACAGACGAATGAATGCCAGGCAGGCTGAACACCTAACCTTTCTCTTTCCTGCGCTTGCCAGAGTACTTCGTGTTGGAGGCACTCTGGTGCTGCTGCTGAGCCACGATCTCCGTCAGTGCGTGGATGGCATTGCCAAGTGTGCTGAAAATGACACTCCTGATGCCATTTCTGATGGAGCCAGTGAAACCGGCACCGCAACAGCCCTGAATGTTGATGGGAATTCTTCCTCATTGGTGAACGGTGTTGAAGAATCCTTCCTCAGCAGCAGACAGACACCTTATGGGCCTCTGGTGCCAGATGGTGTCTATGCTGTTAGCCTTGGGAAGACGGATGCTTTCATACACAAATACAGGAAGGTCTCTTCTGCTCCAAGTCAGTCGCTTTCCTGCCCTGCGCCTAAGTGACCTTGACTCCTGGTACACGTGAAAAGCAGGATGGCGGTGCTCCAGTGGGGTTTTGCTGACCTGAACCCTGTGCTGTTAGCTCACCTCAGTCTCTTCGGATGTCCTAAGGCGCTGCTCTTCTCCTTTTGGTTTCTAGGAGAGGTGGAAGATGCCTACCGGTGTTTCAGGTGTTTTTACTGTAAAACGTTGTAATGACACAGAGTCCTCAAATCCTTGTTTAGGCAAAGCCTCTCAGTATGGGGAGGAGTTGCTTTGGGAGAGGAAGGCTTTGTTTGCAGTACTGTAAAACCAAATGTAGTAATATTAAATGTAAATGGATTTTAACCTTTAGCATTGTTTTTTTTTTTAGGAAGCACGTCTTGTCTGAAGAAGTCTCCAGCTCTCTTGGAGGGCTGGATATGTGCTTTAGTCTGTGCCTTGCGGTCTTGTCTTTACTTTAAAGCTCCTTTCTGATGAGTTTGAAGTGTTGCTATTGAGATCTCTTGGAGTGGAAGATAAATTCTTTTCTGTATTTCATTCTCTGCAGCGTTTGCATGTGTCTAACAGTTGACACAGTTTAGACACAGTTGACATGTGTCTAAAATGCTTTAGCTTTTTAGGGTGAAGAGACTTATTTGTGCCAAAAATGATGCTTTTCCTCCCTTGGTAATGTTACTGCAAGAGCACAGGGTGGAAGATGTAAAAACTTGCCAGGTGGATGAGCAGTTAGAAGTGACTCCTGGCTGTGAAGAAGCATATGGAAAAATTCTCCTGAGGCGAGAAAGGTCTCAGCAGCCTCTGCAAAAGGTATCTGGGGAGGAATAGTCTAATTCAAGTCTTTCCCCTGGCTGCTGGGGAAAAGTTTTTTGTTTTTTGTTTTTTTAGAGTATGACTGCAGACTGCTTTCGGATGCTGTTTTAGAGAAGCATGGAGCAACTTGGCAATCTGGGATGGCCTCGAGGAGTGTGTTCCTCTCCTGTGATTAGTGTGGAATTAATTAGTGTTGTGTCTGGGCTTTCTTGTTTTTCTGATGTTGGAAGTTTGTTGTGTGTAGCCCGTTGGAAGCATCACTTCATGTGTGTGCTTTCCATGGCAGCTCCTCTACTCGGTAGAGCTTAGAATTTGAATCCAGAGCCTGCGGTGCGGGCTGGACTATGGAGACTCGAAGGGAGTGAGGATGTGTGTCAGACTGAGAGGATCCTGCCGCTAGGAGTCCTGCCGTGTAGCAACAAAATTGCTTTTCTGACTGATGTTACATGTCAGGAAAATTCTTAACTTTCACCTAATTTCTGCCATTCTTTCGGGGTTTGCTTACAAGTGCTGCGCATGGTATTCTGACAGAGACTGTACTAACAATTTATCTTGTTTGTCCCTCTCCTGATAGCTTTGGTTTAGGTGGTAACTGCACAGCGATGTGGAGCATATTCTGAGGTGACTGTAAATCCATCCCTTTTGTTCATATGGTTAATTTATGTCACAGTAGCAGTGATAGTGTCTGTATCACTGGTAGTAGTAGTGTCTATATTCAGCTTTCCCGAGAATGGCTTTGCCTTCTGGTTTAAAAGCCCTTTAGAGTTATGCTGAAGCCACATACACTAGAAGGAGAATTTTGACGTACCTTGGAATTTGCTGGTTTTTCAGCTTGCTTATAGATTGTCTTATTTGTGAAGTCCAGTGGTTATTTTAGGCCTTCAGTGTTACTTTGGCTATGAAGTTGTTGGAGTTAGTGGGCTTTCTGTGAACAGTCTGTGTCTGTGAACGAAAGCAACTTCAGAAGAACTCTGTTGTAAATAACATACTAGACTAGCTGTAATTTGCCCTTATTAGACTTCAGGGAAGCCCCGGTGTAAGATACCGAACAGCAGAAGAGCATTTGACGTGTACTTCTTAGAGAAAGAAATAATTAGGCTGTCAAATATGTGTCACCAACATTCTCTTCTGTCTTCATGTTGTTCTCGCTCACCCTCTTTAACTCACCTACCAAATCCCTGCACAACACCCCCGAAACAAAGCTGTCTCTGTTGGGTTTTCAGTTTTGTTTGTGATTTTCTCCGTGTACACGCCTGGTAAGAACCGTTTCTAGGAAGACAGGGACAACCCAGGTACCAAATAGTAAGCTTCAGGTAAACGCCACATCTCTGGCCGTGTTTTAACTGGATGTAAGTTATGCGCAGTCCACAAGTTTACATACCGAAAAGTTGCAGCAGCTGTGTACCACAGAAATGTGGTTTTGCTTGGGAAGATGATCTAATAGGTGTTGGACACGTGGACAGAAATAGCAACGTTTTGTCACGTGTTTAAGAATCTGGGATATTCCAGGGCATGTGCAGATGGACACAGTGGTGTTGGGGGAGGGGGGTAAAGCCCTACCCTGAGGGCTTCTTTCCATGTTGCTTTGCCACTGCCCTGAAGCAGAGTGCATCATGGTTTGGTTTCTTTGGAGTTCTTGCCTTCACGGGAGAAGCCCAGGAGATGTGCACTAATCAGCTCAAACTCAACTCAGGGTGGGGCAGCTTGGTACTGGTTTTCAAGTGCTGACAGCAAATGTGGCCTGTGCTTACAGTTGTGTGGAACCAGCTGGGATCTGTGACAGGTTGTGAAGAATTACGGTTGGAGATGAGGTAAACGCAGAATCGTAGAATGGTTTGGGTTGGAAGGAACCTTTAAAGGTCATCCAGTCCAACCCCCTGTAGTGAGCAGGGACACCTTCCGCTCAATCAGGATGCTCAGAGCCCCGTCCAGC
>NW_010244699.1:23858-30482 GCF_000690775.1 Eurypyga helias | reverse complement strand
GGTAGAACCCGGGCAGCAGGAAACCCCCAGCGCGACCCAAAGGCCCCTTTTGGGTTTTCCGTTTCCCATGATGCACTTTGCTCAGGGAGTGTTCCTCGGTTTGGGCAAAAATTCCGGTTTCCTGACGCTCCGAGCCAGGCAGGGATGCCGGCGCGGTGCGGGTCTCCTTCCAGGGGAGTGGGAAGCAGCTCCAGCCGCCTGCCTTGTCTGCGCTGGACATGCGGATCTGGGCCCATGCAGAGACCTGGGGCTTTGCGTTAGTGCCCAGAGGCATCTTTGCCCTCCTGGAGCAGCACCAGCTCCCGGACATGAGCCAAACCCGGTTCATCTCCAGCAGCATCCCTGTCTGAGCACGAAGCACACCGCACAACCCTAATTTTTCACGCTGTTCACTTACTCCTTTTAAATCGTTACTGCTTTCAGCTCTGGCCCAGCCTCCAGTAGAAAGCGTTACCTGCTCACCTGTGTGCTCTGGGGAACTCTGCCAGCAGCAACACCTCTTATTCTTTTCGTGAGCTGGGATAAGATGTGGTACCTTGACCACATAACGAGGGGCTGATGTTTTACTGGTGTGAAAATGCTTTTAGGGGTGTAGACAGGGCCTTGCACGGCTGAAGAGGCTTAACAGGAACAGCTTGGGCTAGAAATTCCATTTTTAAACTGAAATATATTACATTTTCCTGCTGTAATAACATCCCTAGCATCTATTTCCAAAGTACAGACGCTGAACAGAATAAAAATTACCATAATGTATCAGGTTTAAATCCTGCAGTTTAACTCCGGGCCTCTGTGCAGCTCTTGCTGCTCACAAACGCCCCGTCCAAATCCCGCTGACAATCCCAGGTTCGGCTGCTGCCTGCGCTCGCCTCTCCCGTCGGCCACAAACGCTCCGGCCGTCCCACACACGCAGCCCCTCGCAGCGACCGGGGTCGGCAGCGCCTTCTCCGCTGACAGTTCCTCGCACAAACGAGCGGAGCACACAAAAAGCAAGGCACTGTTTAGAAACCGTCGGCTATATTTAGGCAGTGGGTTGGAGTACGCTTTATACGGCACGATTAAATAACTTGTTCCCTTAATCAGATGGCAAGAGACAACTGGGACACATTTCCAGCTGCCATTCCTGAACGGCCTGCTCATTCACACGCTCTCCGCTTACCATTTCCATGCCGTGTTTTGCTGCAAGTGATGTACATGGAAAGACGTTGTGGTTTCAAACTGCCCCTATTTCTCAATGAATTTTAACAATAAAATAAAACCCATTGCCTCTCCTCCTCCCTCTGGCATGTGCGGGCTAAAGGAGAGGGCAGGGATGGGGAAGCCTAACGAGGCGTGAACACAGATTAACAGTCGAGGCTGGAGTTTGGAAAGAGGCCTCTGGGAGACGTATTTCACTGAGACTCACATGCTGTTATCCACGTGGAAGATCACTAGGAAGATGTCAGCATGTTACATCACCCCCGTTCCCCTTTCCTGGGGTGTAGAAGGATTGGATTTGGGGGAGCAGGCGGAGGAAAAGGCCCATCCTAAGAGAATAAGCTGTTCCAAGAAGTGAGCAGACATTGCCTGCTCCAGAAATAACTATCCACTAAAGCATTTCCTGCCCTTCAGAGTTCCCAGCAATCCGATGCCTTGAGGAAGGAGATCTTCAGGAAGCGCCTGAAACGTCGCTCCTCTGAAGTTTCACGCTGCTGGGCGCAGTTACTAGAGGAAAACACAGCAGCTCTCTCCGGTATCACCAAGTCTGTGCTTGCCTCGGAGCGCTGTCCAGGTTCATGGTCTGGGAAATCCTAACCTGGACCGTCGCCCTTTCAGCTTAAGCCATCGCTGGGGGGCGATGCCTGGGGCTGGCTGCACGGCCCAGCGGGCCAGCGGGAAGGACAGCACGAGGGCCAGTAAAACCAGAACCCAATTCAGGCACCAGCGCTGTGAGTCAAAAGCCCTTGGCACGTGGCAAAGGCGAGAACGAAGCGATGGCTTCTGCAAGGAGCGTGAGATCCTGGGATTTGTCCAGATGACTCCAGATGTCTCCCCCAGCCTGGATTTTCCTACAGAAGCAGGACTGGATGAAGAGCAGCTGTAATGGGGAAACCAAAAAGGGAATCGGGCAGGATGTCCATAGCTACCACCTGCAAGGGGAGGCAAGGTGCAAAGGTGGCTTTGGGTGCTGAGGGAACCCGGACAGAGGCTTTGCACCTCGTGTTGGCTAACTCCAAGCAGTGCAGGAGGAGGAAGCTGCTGCTGAGCAAGGGATCAGAAGTGAACAGGGGAGTGCAGGAGGCAATGCCAGCGTGTGCTAGAGCCTTGGCAGAGAATCAAGGAAGCGGGACACACTGCCGTGGTGGGACCACCATGCAATGGATGTCACAGAGGAGCAAGGGGCAAGAATGAACAAGGGGCAGGCAAAGGAAAGTTTATTTCTGAGAAGCAACAGTAAGAAGAGTGATTGCAACATCCGTGAGAGATAAGCTGTTGATTTGGAGAGGACCTGGGATGCAGCAGGTGGGACTGACCCAACAGCATCAGGGAGAGGGATGGATGAGGTAGCAACAGCACCTGGATGCATCAGCACGCTGCAGGGACCTCAGTTCAGCACACGCTCACCGCGTGGCTTCTGCGCAGCACGCGTGGGCTTCAGGTGGGCTCTGCCACAGGGACAGGCCCTCAGCGCTGGCCAGATCTGCACCAGCCACAAGAAGAGTCGTGCTGAGTTTAGGCACCAGGGATCAGCACGGTCCTGGATACCACAGGGCTGCCATGACACTGTGCCTCAGCAATGGACCAAGCCCTGCCTTGCGACACCAGTAGCTTCAGCTTGCTCGACGCACGTGTCCACATCCGGCCCCGCATCAGCACAGCTCCAGGTGGGAGGTGCAAGTAGATGCTGGCAAATCCCACCTGCCCCGCTCGCAGGCTTTGTGCGAGGACTCCCTCTGGCATTTCCACTCGGGCCACTGCCCAGGGCTGGGCGAGGAGCACCGTTGGGCTCTGTGCCGGCAGGAGCCCACAGCTCACTGTACCCAGCTCCCTGCCCTGGGGACCGGCAGCAGGGCTGTCTGCCAGCGAAGGGCCTGCTCCCAGAGGTACCCTCGGCCTGGGAAGCTACAGGACAGGGGAAAACTGCGTAAGGAAAAACACATGGGCAGTAAATTAATGGGACAATGAAAGAGAAACGACTGTGTATGGTCCAGCTGGAGGTTTTCAGACCAGAGTTTCAAGTGGCCTGTTAACATCCAAGACCAGAGCACAGCTTGGACATGTCTGCAGGGGAAATCCTGCGATGCAGAGGCCCATGGGCAGGAGCTCAGGGCTTTGCAGTGATGGTGCTGGGGAGGACGAGGAGTCTCAGCCCAAGAAAGAGGAAGAGATGGGAACTCCTGGGGTGCAGAGACAGAACCATGCCTGAGCCCCACGGGCTGGGAAAAGCAGGTACCAGTACTGGCACCCAGGCCACGACCCAGACAGGCACCTCGAGAAGAGCGTGGGGGCCTAAGGAGGGACACCAAAGGTGGCAAGTGGATCCTTTGCCCATGGTGATGTTGTACCAGTTCCTCCTGCTCTCCTGTCCTAGCAGGGCACAGGGAACAGCTCATGCTGCCAGCATCCTCCAGTGGGGCCAGTCCTGCCCCACAGCTCCCTCCCCACTGAATACTCCTCCTCGTTTGCTTCTTTTAAAACTTTTATTCAACAATATAGAATTCTTTTAATTATAATATAGAACTGTCCATCATGATACTACATCCCCTGCCACCCCCGTGCCCTGGCAGACGGGCACAAGCTGGCTAACAGTGGTCCGTCAGAGGTTGGGGGGTGGGGGGAACAGCCAGAACAGAGGAAGGAACAACTAACCAACAACTGCTTCATACACCCTTCACATTTCCATGCTTTCTGGGTCAGGAAGAGCTCAACAAGGAACCAAAGGCAGAACCTGTAACACTCGGAGGGAAGGGCTGCGGTCATAAAGAGGCGAGTGCCGTCCAGCCAGGCGTGCTGCCCCGCTCTCAGCCCTGCCCGCGCCGCGCAGGCTGCCCGCCGTCACTCTACACGCGCCGGTAGGACGTTTGATTTGGTTCTCGTTCTGCTTATGGAAAATTGGGAGCAACAGCATCGGACCTGAGGAGAGATGGGAGGAGGGAAGTGAGCATCGTGGGACACTGCCAGCTTGACACAGAGCTCCTCTGGCCCCAGGTGATGAGGAGAGGGCTGGGCACGCTGCCCCACATCCTGCCACCCCACTCCCAGCCAGGTCTGGCTACACCCACCGTGCCCCTCTGGATGTGGGGACAGCAGGCAATCCTCAGCCTGCTTTGGAAGGGGCAGCAGGGAGAGAGGGGAAGGCAGGGCTGAGCAAGGCAAGGGAGAGACGCGGTCCAGCAAAGCAGTGCTTTTGTGGGCAGCCAAGACACAAGTTTAGACTATTTTCTTCCCCCCTCGAGTGTTAAGTCTCCCTCCACTGCTCAAAACATCTCCTCTAGTCCTGCTAAAGGCTCCTGTTGTGTCACAGCACACTTGCAACAGGCACAGAGAAGCTGGGGAAGATGTTCACTGCATCCCTCTCCTACCGCATCACTCCGTGGCTGCCGTTGTTCTGGTTTTGAGCCTTTCCTCATACAAGACACTCGGCCAAACCTGTGCTCTACCTCTGTTAGAAAGCTGGGCCAGGCCAGCTGAAAGGCCAGGATGTGCCCCTGGACTCTCCCAACTTTCTCCAAGAGAAAGCATATGAAGATTCATGCTCCCCAGCCTCCTTCTTCCCTAAGGACAAGACACCATCTTCTCCAGCTCCTGGCTGTCCCTACAGGCAGGACGACGCTTTGCTAAGGCCGGAGGAGAGTGGGGTTGCTGGTTCCGAGTGCTGGAAGGGCTGATGGGTGCGAAGAGGAACTGGCCCGAGCGGCAGCCAAGCCCCTGCACTGCCCTGGGATCAGAAGGCTCCACACCCTCCTCGCTCCCAGGCCGCACTTGCTCAGCTGCCGTGTTTCCCTGTGGGATGAATCTGTCACAGCTCACCCTACCCTAGAGCTGGGGTAGGGATGTGGGGAGATACAGGGCAGGTTGTTCCAGCCTCTCTGGTCAGCACAACCAGGGAAAGCCGTTCGCCCTTTTCACTCGCTGGGAAGAGGATCTTTCTTCCACTGCTTGAGGGCACCAGGAAGGAATTTCTGACTCAGGTTTACACAACTGATACTTCCCGAAGCACCACCCTGGAACTCCACCATCAGGTTTGGACACTGTCAAGCACTCGCATACAACAACCAAGGTTTTTCCCCTACCAAAATTCCCACACTGAACCTGTTCTTATCCCTGATGCCGCTTCTGCTTTGGCTCTCAGGAAGCTGGGAATGCCAACACACACAAGCTGAAGAATAAGCAAGTTTCCCCCAAAGCAACATGGGACAGGCCATGAGAAATACCCACTACTGCCTCTTCTCAATGGAGCAATTCAACACACAGTCAAAATCAGTTTAGAAACAGATGTTAACCCTCCACCGCAACACTGCTGGTAGTAGCACAGCTTAAGAGCACTAGAGATGCCCGCGCCGCTCAGGCCAGGCGGGTGGAAGGACAGAGGGCTGGGAATATTTGCCAAAGCCTTCAGCAGCATCTGCAGGAGTTAGGGAGGGCCCTGTGGCACAGCAGCAACACCGGACACTGATAACCAAGCTCACGTGCTGGGCGCATCCCAGGGTGGGAGGAAAGAAGAGCTACTCCCTGCTCAACACAGCTCTAGAACTGCCATCTGCCCAGGCTGAGAGGAGACAAACATGGGGGTGAGCTTGCAGAGACCCCCAGGTTCCAGCCATGCACCAGACAGACCGAGACCACTACCTTGGGCACCAGCTGCTTGGGCCCAGGGTACCACAACAGCCAGCTCCTCGCTGTACCCAAACCCCTGCACCTCCTCAGTGGGTCCAGGGTACCACAACAGCCAGCTCCCCGCTGTACCCAAACCCCTGCACCTCCTCCACAGCCCCAGGGACGCAGAGACAATCTGCCACAGCAAAACCCTCGGGGCTTACAGCACGACTGCAACCAAAGACTAGGAGATCCCAAATACTCAGCCAAGAGGTGCTGGAAGAGCAAACCTGACCTCCTCAAGGAGGCAATGCCTTCAGCGCTCGCTCTTTCTGGCCATCCCATAGATTTGAGACTGCAGACGTTCAGACGTATAGATATTTATTGGATTCAGTGAATTATACAAATGGATTGACCTGCTATCGATGCCAATAGAGCTTTATTGGAATATGGAATGTAAACAGATGTTTCAAATAGAAACATTGCAACCTTATAAAAAATTAACTATTTCGACAATGCCGCAGAAGGAGTTTCTGTGTTTAGGTGCTGGTGGGAAAACACTATCTCCAGCTTCTAGGTTTTGAGTGTCACCAGAACCACTTGATGAAGTCACACACAGAACAAGTAGAGGAGGCAACTGTGAACTGTGGGGCTATAAAGCCATCGAGGGATCTGATGAAAGAACCCGCAAGACGAACCCCCCACCCCCCGCAACGGGATCGGCACCCCGGAATTCAACAAACGGCTGACTTGGTTAAAACACTACGTGGGATCCCAAGTCCTGGATCAGTAGCTGCACAGCCCCCTCCCCGACAGACCACGCTGCTGTTT
>NW_010244699.1:0-23799 GCF_000690775.1 Eurypyga helias | reverse complement strand
GCTCCAGAGCTGGGCTCTGGCACAAGTCTGCGTCTGGCATGAATTCTCATGGGAGCCACGTCGTGAGGTACGTGGTTGCACACCTATCACAAGAAGTCTTGCAACACTGACTTTCCTGAGCTCGGTGGGAAAGTCCGGATAGTGCCTCCCCTCTCCTGCCACAAGAGCAGCCCGCACATTCACAACTTTCCCAAGCAGGTCTATGGAGTTTCTTCTCAGAGCGAGCCTTGGTCAAACGCACCCGGCGGGGGGAAACTCGCCCTTCCCCAGCAACTCAGATCAGCGCCTTCTTGTTAATGCTCCAAACACCAATCCTGAGATGCTGCTGCCCACCCCTCTCCCCCCCGCCCCAGCATTCACAATGGAAACTGGAATTCAAGGGCCAAATTCAAGCCCAGAGTGAGCAGTAGGACTCGGACCTCAAAACAGAGTTGCACCTGCTGACCCCCAGCCTGAATTTGGTTCATCCAGAGTCTACAAGTCAGAAAGGCATGTTTAGAAAGAGGCATGCTAAGGACTGATGGTGGAACAACCAATCTGTCCCCACCAGCGCCGTGGGGAAGGCCGGACCGAGAAGGAAGAGAAGGATCCATAGAGATGTGAACCAGAATCGGTTGTGTCGAGCCCTGGGGATATCACTACATGTTGAGCTCTTGCAAGACCATTTGCCCAGGGCTTTGGTACCACAGGGTTAGAGTTACATTAACCACAACCACCAGAGAGGAACTGAGGTTTATGACCCCCCCTCAGGTTAGATTTCTGCCAAGTATAAAGGGGAGGGGAAGGAGGGGGGGGTCCTTGGTTCTTTTCCCTTCACTGTGTGACCGAAGGTTTTTGCTTTTATTTGTAAACATCTTGAATTACCCGTCGTTTTCCAGTCTTCATCGTGCTGTCGTCAGGCCACTGGAGAGCACAGCATTTTCTGAGCTGGGCTGGGACTGCTCCTTCACCACTGGGTCTGCAGGAGACACCGACCAGGCAGGAAGGGGAAACGGCATTTAATAAAGGGGAAGCTCCACCCTGGCAAACCCTTTCAGAAAAACTGCCCTCAGAACCCACAGAGCTGCCAAGGCTTTTGTGAAGCAGGGAGCCGAAACTTGTCCCCATAACCCAAGACCCCTCTCCATCCCAGCCGGCCCCGGCCTCCCCACAGACTCACAGAAATAGGGGTGCTCCATCGCCTCCTTGGCGGTCAGCCTCTGTTGATGGTCGTATCGCAGGAGCTTGTCCAGCAGGTCTAGGACTTCAGGACTGACCAGGTGTCTGTTCTCGCTGTGGATGAAGTTCTCCCAGCGCTTCCGGGAATGCCTGCACAGGGACCAGCTGTCACTGCCCAGCTCTGAGCAGCAGAGCAGGACCTAGAGGTCCAGGGGAATCACCTGCCACTATCCACTTCCAAGAAGAGATGGCTGTCATGGACACTGCCTGCAGCTCTTCCCTGCACAGGCTACTGCTGAGCAAGCCCTTGCCAAAGGGGAAAAACCCTGTCGTTCAGGTACACCAATTGTGTAGATGTCCTATGCCTGGGAAAGGCACAATATTGCACATTCCCTCCTGTTTACAGGGACAAAGCATGCAGCAGGCAGGGTGACACCCTGGGGACCAGAAGTGATCTGGCTTGCCAGCCAGCCTCTCAAAAGCTGTCCTTGCTATCCCATCCACCTCTCATCCTTTTCAGAAATCCCAACTGGGAGATTTTGAGCCCCTCAGCCCACACCCAATTCTAGTGTCTGCATCTCCACTTCTAGGATGTCAACAAGCAGAAGAAACAGGGTGTGGATCATGGGAAAGACAAAAGGAAAGAGCCTGCATTTCAGTGACCTCCCGAGATGGCCTGAGCAGCCAGATGGGAGGCCTGCAAGCAGCATTGTGACCCAGAAGATCAAAGCAGGCGTTTGCTGAGGGACAAGGGGATGGACATCAGTTTATCTCCCTCTCTGTGTTACAAGGAAAAAAGACAGCATTTCACTTCTGCACTTACTGGCCCAGGATATCATTGAAGTGCGGGTCCAGTTCTATGTGGTACTTCTTGAGATACCCATACAGCTCATCTGTGCCCAGGACCTTTGCGATGCGAACCAGCTGGAACAAAAGGCATGTTGAGAGAGAGCAGAAGGGCAGGCCACCACTCTTTTGCAGGGGCAGAATTGCCCAAATTTAAGAGTTCTCCTTCTGGAAACATCCCAGACGGAAGGAACATCTCCCTCAAAACTTGTTTTTGCAACGCGCACGGAAAACAAGTCTCCTACACCAGGCAGCGAAGCATAATCCCAGATGGCTTAACTAAGCATGTAGCAACATCATCCCAGCACGGTGGTCCGATCCCTAGAACCTCCCCACTATACACACAGAGACGAGGCACTGACAAGCATCTCATGAAATAAGACAGGGAGCAGTCTTTACTTGGTCATAATTGTCCTGGCCGTGGAAGAAGGGCTCCTTTCGGAAGATCATGCTTGCCAGCATACAGCCTAAACTCCACATGTCTAAGCTGTAGTCATACATCTGCAGGGAAAAGGGAGAAGCTGTCAGAAAAAGCATGCTCACCAGGGCCTGGTTCCCCAGCTGCACAGGCAACCACAGCCTTCTCACATCACAGCCAGCCTTCCCAAGCCAGGCAACGCCCTGGGCAAAACCAGACAACCCAAAGGTGGCCAAAGCACAACCACAAGTGGTATTGCTGGTGAGCAAGGAGGAGGCAGACTCTTACTTGGTAGTCCACAAGGAGCTCCGGTCCTTTGAAGTACCTAGAGGCCACACGGACATTGTATTCCTGAGCTGGATGGTAGAATTCGGCCAAACCCCAGTCTATGAGCCGCAGCTGAACAGGCGATAAAGAGACACAGAGTCAGGAGCCTCAGGACAAGCTGGTTGAGTGAAGCCACCTTGGCCAAACCTCTCAATCCTGCGACGCAAGCGTGGATGCAGGGGGGTGCTCTGAGGACAGGAGGTGCTCTCAGTAGTCAGGCTTTTCCCTTTCCCCTGTCTGGTGGGCAAAACCCAGCTCAGAGAGCTCCCTTGCCCCGAGTACCAGCACTCGCACTGCTGGGCAGCTGCCTCCTTACCAGCACCACCAGCCACAGTGCTGGGCACTGCACACTAGGAACAGGAAAAAGCCAGCTCTCCTATCCCACTGTTTCCAGGGGCTGGGCCGAAAGCAGCAGTGATTTTAACCGGAAGCCGAGAGCAGGAAACGAGGTAGGAGAGGGGGCCACCACATCCTGTAAAGCAGACCATCTCCTTCGCAGCCGCAGGGATGAACGACCTGCCGTGTTGCTGAAGGACAGTGGGTCCGGCAAGAGATTTCCCCCCTTCTTATAAAATTTGCCTTGTCTGTGTAGCCACCACTGATTGACAGGGAGGGACCTGTGGACCAGCAACTCGTTGACTGCTGCAAATCCCAAGTCCCTGGAGAGACACGGACACACAGCACCCGACGAGGTACCAGTAGTGTGACAGGGTGGGGATGGTCCCAATGCTGTTCATTTCCAGGGCAGCAAGCCGGGTACAAACGTTTCCTATGACCTAACTAGCATGGCCAGAAGTGAGGAAGGCACTGCAGGACGAGCAGCCTGTTATTACAGGAGGAGCTTAAGCTCCCCAGGTAAAAATATCCACGTGTGGTTCAGCAAGGCCACTCTTCTGGCCAGGGCCTCTGCCCCCTGGTGCCACACCTCCCCGGGTGGAGATCGGTGGTCCCGACCTGCTCCCCACAGCAAACAAACCCAGCGCGACGGGCTGGGGGGGCGTAGAGCCACCTTCAAGTCCTGGACTCCCACTGCGGGGCCCCGGTTGTCTCCTGACGCAGGCACAATCAGAGGGGAGCCGGTAAAGAAGGGTTAAAGAGGTAAGTACAACTGCCCAGGTGCAGAGGTGGCAGTTTCAAGTTTCCCTGGAAAGGCCCTGGTGCCACGGTACCTTTTTCTGTTGGTGGTCTATCATGACGTTGTGGGGCTTGACGTCCCTGTGCATGATCCCCATGCTGTGACAGTAATCCAGGGCCTGGCAGACACACGCACGTACATTAGACATGTCCGTAACCACGGGCACAGCATTACAACACGACAGACAGTTCTTAGCCGGGAGCAAGAGTGCTCTGATCATGAGGAAGTGCAAGCCCAGCACAAGGAACTGGCATTTTCAGTTCTTATGCTACATGTGATGAAGTGACAAGCTGGAAAAAAGACTATTGCTCTCATGTCCTGCTGCAGTCACAGGTCCTGGAATGTTGTTCCCTGCACAGTCTTTGGAGAACATGACACAGAGGTGCGTCCCACCTGGTGACAGGCCCAATGCTCCAATCTGGGCAACCCTGAGCTTCCCAGGTCACGCTCTCTTCCCCAGAGAGGGGCGTCTCTGACACACGTACAGTTTTACAGCCCCCAGTGCAGCTTCTCACCTGCGTCCCAAAACACACCTAAGCTAAAAGGTCACCTCTGCCCTGCCAAACCTGCACTTAAAAAAGGCAAGTGATAGCACGCGAGGGAGAGCAATGCCGCTTAAAGCTTGAAGGCAGGAGCACACAAGCTCATCAGCTCTGTGACCTTGCATCCTTCCTCCCCGGCAGCTGTTCCCTTAAGCAAGTGGAAGAGAATGTTGTTTTCTCATATCCAAGGGGAGGGACACCCATCCATCAACATCTATCAGATGCTCTGAGATCTCCAGCAGCACAGGAGCGTACAGCCTGCAGTCATTCAATATCCAAGACATCAGTGCCAGGAAAGTAACACTGTTCCTGGGCCCCTGTCGCAGCGGGAAGCATAGGAGGCAACAGCTTCCATCACAGCAAGGCTTCAGGGAATATCCCTGCATGACACGTGGCCTCACAGCAAATGGTGGTCCTGGGATCTCCAGCACACAGGATCTGTAACAGGCTGGACAAACTGCTTCTGGGGATGAAGCTGTTTTAGTGTCTTGCTTGTTCCAAGGCTGGATCATCTAAAACCTCATCATGCCTCCCATCCTAATCCTGGACTGCCTTAGGCTCCCTCCAACCTTTAGTAGGAAGGTCCTTCCCTTGCACAGAGGTGCAGCAAGCTCGGGGTGCAGAGAAGAAAGCCTCCCTCCAGCTCACTAGTTATATTTCACAAAGTATCCTGCAGTCACCAAGTGCTGTAGCACAGAGGGGTTTCCCTAGCCTGTCTCACTCATTTCCAGAGGCAAGGGACCTGCCAAGTGCCAGCCCAGAAGTCCCAAAGCCCTGCTGGGACCTGACACAGCCAAGCTGCTGATCCAAGCAGGTCGGCACAGAACAGCCCTGGGGTCAGCCCAAACCTGTAAGCTCTCCCCAATGCCCTGTAGTCAGAGACTCCAGAGAGGCAGCACAGCAGATCTCACAGATCTGCCATATGGCTCTGTGACCATTCCTGCGGGGATGTGCAAGCTAGGTTAGTTAGCTGGAGACCAAGGACAACCCTTTCTGGCAATTAACAATCATAGAATCACAGACTGGTTTGGGTTGGAAGGGACCTTAAAGATCATCCAGTTCCAACCCCCTGCCATGGGCAGGGACACCTT
Organism: Eurypyga helias; assembly: GCF_000690775.1. NCBI lineage: Eukaryota > Metazoa > Chordata > Aves > Eurypygiformes > Eurypygidae > Eurypyga > Eurypyga helias. The sequence continues at coordinate 18,282 of NW_010244699.1, read as the reverse complement.
CCACTAGACCAGGTTGCTCCAAGCCTCATCCAGCCTGGCCTTGGACACTTCCAGGGATGGGGCATCCACAGCTTCTCTGGGCAACCTGTGCCAGTGCCTCACCACCCTCTCTGGGAAGAGCTTTTTCCTGATATCCAATCTAAATCTACCCACTAGAAGGATCACAAATGCTTCACAGGATTAAAACAGACCCCAGAGAATCAGAGACTCTTAAGGTCTCTAAGGTCCCCAGTTTGGCTGTACTACCTCACAGCAACAAGCCATGTAAACAGATCGTTCCTCAAACCTTCCTGCGTTACGAGACATGGATTCTGCATTGAACATGAGAGAAGCAGCCCCTCAGTAACACTGCCCTGTGAGCTCCCTTACTGCCTCTCCCATTTCTGGTCTCCCCATCCAGACTGCCATATGCAATGCCACTCACCTTCAGCAGCTCATACATATAAAACCGAATATCAAAGTCTGTCAGGATCTGGTACAGTTGCTGAAACAGATTTGGGGAGGGAGAGAAAGGGAAAAAAAATAAATACTCCAGATTTAGATAAGATTTGTTTCCTGCACCCCCCCTGCCTCCAATCACTGACACCATTCCAAATCCCCTGCGAATGCTACCGCTCCCAAGGGCTGTCCTGGTCTCAGACCTGCCAGGGCTACACACTAGGAAATCCGGAAAGGACACGAGAGCTCCTGTGAAATGTTACTGGGATCATTCAGACCTGTCAGGACTTCTTTCTAGCAGGAAACAGTCTGTCTGTCCAAGGAGAAGACAGCAAGGCCTTCAGAGCATGCTGGAGTTGGTACGGATGATCTTGAGATTCTGTTCACATGCAAAATCATCAAGGTGACTTGACAACGGGGATAACAGCACTCAGAGCAGGCAGGCTGGGAACACATGGTCAAGCCTTTCAAGCGCTCAAGGTGGGGCAGGGAGAGGAAAACATTAACCTAAAGGAGCATGGGGTGGGGAAGCACAGAGGGCAAAGACAGCCCCAGAGCTGCGGAGGCTCCCCTCTAGCCCAGGATAAAGGCTAAATGCAACACAACCGCACAGAAATGCTCGTGGGGCCAAGGGAAGCACAGCTCAGAGTCTCAGGGAAGTGCTTGTTGCCAGCACACGTTCACCACCCTCCTCTCCTCTGTGTCCTTCTGCAGCTACTCATGTGGAAGTGACACTTTAACCTGCACTGTGCCACCTGCGACGGAGAACTCATCATCCTGCTGCTCCCACGCCAGGTCACAACTGGCCCAAAATTTGCCTTCTGCTCTGTAGGTGCCAGCCCGACACTGTCAGGCTGTGCTCGCACCCAGGGAAGGCAAGGTGCGATGCCAGGGCAGGGCAAAGAAGGACATTCCCAGGGCAGCAGAAGGACCAGACCCCTCTGCCCTTTCTAACAAACAAGGATCGTCTCACAGCTCGGTCAAATCACCGATTGCATCAGCACTGGAGCCAGCTGCTCATCACAGGCACCACTTGGCAGCTTCAGGAAAATTCCCAGAGCAAGGGATTGAAATTCACATTCCAAGAAAGCAGCTCTGTCCCCAGATCCCCTCCGGCCCATGCCAGATCCTGCCTTAGGGCCAGCTCCAAACAGCCCCACCACCCCCAGTAGCGCTCTGGGAAATCATTTGACAACATACAAGTGTCACTTACACATACAGAGCTTTTAACAGCCTCCGGGACCCAAGCTGCATTGTATTCTCCTGAGCTGGGATGATCCTAACGCTTCGGAGCAACTCACTGAAGCAGACAAGTGAGCAGGGTGCAAAGAAGACCTAGCCATGAGCTACAGCAGGGGTAGCTTTCCTGGCTCTGCTGCACGACCAAGGGCCAGCAGAGACCAGCTGAGCCCTTCCAGGAGCTGGGTCAAGTGGTTCCTTAGGTAACAAACACTTGGGGGGGAAAAGAGATGCTTAAGACATATCTTTCTGGGAATCACCACCCTGTTCAACCTTCACATGGCAACATCAATGCACCCAGGAAAGGAGGAGGGCAGGAGAGGCAGGGGCAGAACAAGGCTGGATCCCATTCTCCCCATTCCCTGGGTGCTCTGCCTCTCACTGTCTGTAAGCAGAGAGGGGATGGAAGGGAGGTCACCGCTGCCTTTCTTCTCAGGCCCATGATGCTGTTGCTTCCCTGACCCACAGCCTTCAGCAGAGGCAGCCATTGGGCAACCAGTTTTCAACAGACTTCCCTAGAAGAGCTGCCTGTGAAACCCAGCACCTCTGACCCTCTCGCTGTGCCAGGGCCAACAGCGTGGCTACCAGCACTCGGGCTCCGCTTGCTGCGGGGAACAGTCCCTGCAGGAGCACACTCAGTCCCACTGCGGGCAGCTGTGAAGGACAAAGCCAAGGTGTCCAGGGCAGCACTGCCCCAAGAAGGCTCCAAATCCCCTTTTTCCAGCCTAGCAGGGGAGAGAGACTCCTCCTTTACAGACACATCCCCTGCTCTACTCTTGCAGCTGGCTCTCTGGAGTAAAACTATCAGAAACATCACTGCAGGGGTCACTCAGACCCAGCTCAAACATCTGCCCAGCTAGTTGCCAGCACTCAGGATCACAGAAGGCCTCAGAGACCCAGGCTGGTCTCCCTGCTCCACCCAGGGCAGGAGGAAAGGCCGAACTCACCCACAGGCAGCCTCCATCCCTCCAGCTTTTGGTGGTATTTTGGCATACAGCACATAACCCATCATAAACTAATCCTGTTGTGCCTGAGAAGGCACAGACATGCTTCCCCTCTCCATGGGGCTGACAGGAGTTAAATGCTCATTCTTCTCCCCTGAGTGAGCAACACGGCTGGCTACGTGCAGGAAGCGGCACTCGCAAGGCAACAGGGTGGCTGCGAGGGGCTGTCGGAGGAGAGAGACAATGCTGTTGGGCGTAGGGAGGCAACAGCAAAAGAAAACAGCTCCCAAAGGCTCCCAGCCTCAGCAGCCATGCAAAGGAGGAGAATCGGTCATATTTCTGCATCACCTATGCAGGGAAACAACATTTTTTTAAAAACTAACCTTGTATGTACAAGGATAAAACACAGGTACGTGCTTCCCTCACAGCAACTTGGCCTCAAAGTTCACTGAAGTGCACGCGAAGTGGAAGATTTGACCCGAAAGCCCTCTGTCCCCACAACTCCAACAGGCTGAACATCCTGCAGCAACTTTTCAGTGCTCATCTTTCTCGCCCATCTCCTCTTCTTCAGCTGCAAACCTGCTAGGGTGTTTTAAGAACGAAAGAGCAAACCCAACCTAGCACTGCTCCTGCAGACCCGGCTCTGCCCTCTTCTTTCCCGAGGGATTTGCCTCTTTGGGGCAATGAAAAGCACGGTACCAGGTACGCTCACAGACAACATAAAATATCCGACAGCCAGTGGATGAAGGACAGGCACCTCAGTTCTAGTTTGAAACCAACTAGCAAAAGACACTTAATTTCACTGGTGGTTACCCAGCTGGCTGCAGGGCTCTGCAGCACAGCTATCATTCAGGGCAGGTGACTGTGGGTAGAGTGCTGACAGATAATGCAGCAGGTCTGAAGAGAAATACTAGCCCCGTACACGAGCTGCTGTCCTCACACAGCAGAATATGCATTTAGTCCAGTTCCAATTCATCATCCCTGTGAGAACAGAGCCGTTGCTTTCAGGAGGGACCCAGCTGGGTAATTTAAGAAAATGTAATCAGCTCTAGGGAGGTATCACCTAAGTCTCCTGTTTATACCATCTTTAAAAATAGCCAAACCGCGTGGAATATAAACTTGCGCTTCTGATCCGGAATCGTCCACAGCCATGGCTTAGGCCCCACAGGACTGCAGCTCCTGCCCGTGCACAGAGAGCTGAGGAAACCCAGGAGCCATGCACAGACACGAACAGTGTCCTGCCATTTGAATGGACAAAGGGGTGAAAGCGTTAACATTAAGGAAAGAAACTGCCAGGAAGGAGACAACTGAGGAGACATCTAGGCTTGTGAGCAGCTATTGCCAACAAGGCAGAGAAAAAAGCAATCCTGCAGAGCAGTTAGCAGCTGCCTGCTGCCCTGGAAACCCCCCTCAGAAGCTGCCCTGGGAAGACCCCCACACCCTGGAGGAGATTTCCCAGGAGATCACAGACTCACAGAATGGTTTGGGTTGGAAGGGACCTTAAAGATCATCCAGTTCCAACCCCGCTGCCATGGGCAGGGACACCTTCCACTAGACCAGGTTGCTCCAAGCCTAATCCAGCCTGGCCTTGGACACTTCCAGGGATGGGGCATCCACAGCTTCCCTGGGCAACCTGTTCCAGTGCCTCCCCACCCTCTCTGGGAAGAATTCACGGAACAGATTAGATATCAGGAGATGCACGTACTCCTCAGTACTGCTGAATCCAAAGTCAGTGCAGAGATGGGCACAGCAGCAGCTGCCACCTCAAAACAAAGAGAAGAGGTCCCTGTCACCAGGATTAACTCATGTGGCACTTAACTCCAGCAGAACTTGGCTGCCCAGGGAGACCAGTACTGTGGAGCAGAGGGAACAATGACTGGGTGGTCTCCAGCTGCTTTACATACAGAGGTATAGTGCAAGCAAAGACCTCCAGCCACAAGTGGTCTCATCTACTGTGTGCCTTCTGCTTGGCAAGGGCACTTCAGAGCAAGGGAAAGGACAGCTTGGGAGCCCCCGGATACAAGGCAATATCCATAGATACCTGGGAGCAGCAGCAGCTCTGTAACCTGCCAGTTAGCTGCAGCCCCAAGAACCTACCCAAACAGGCAGCAAAGCTCATGGGAGCATGGCTCCAATAACCCACACGCAGCTGGTGAAATTCTGGTTACAAATAAGCTCTGAACAGGATCAGCCATCCTGCGTGCCCTGGGGGGACATGCCTGCATTCCCAAGGAAGTTATTCCTGCCTTGTACCAATCAGCATTGAAAGCATCAATACTCCATCTCTTGGAATTGTACAGCTGTGGATCCGGACTTCCTCAAGGAGCCGAGCTTTCCCCTAGGAGCCAAGAGACGGTCTGCTCCAAACGCAGGTAGTTTCCTAGAGCTCAGCACTGTCGCTTCTGCTGTGCCAGACCGACGCTGCCGTCCCGGCTGCAGCAGCTCTCGGCAGGGCCGGACGGCTGACCTACCACGTGCTGCAGCCCTGCGTTTTTCAGTTGAGCCCCTGTCGACCACCAGCCTCAGGTTACTGCTTAACACCTCACATATTTCTGTTACTGGGCGATATATTTGATAATTTTTTCCTCTAGGACACGACGGAGTTGTGCAATCCTATTTTGACAAGGACACATACAGCGATCCTCAGCAAGGCATGACGCTGCCCTAGCACCTATTTTATCTCACGCCATGTATTAAGAGGAAAAAAAGCAAATAAGGAACAAATCTCTAAATAGAAAGTTAAAAACTTCCAGGATCAGACTTATGAAGAGGCCCTGTGTCACCGGGAGAAGCACGGGGGCACGTTCCCAATAAACACGCGGCACTGGAGCAGCCAGCTGACATCCATGACGCCCAAACCGAGCCTGCTTTAATTAGTTCCTAAAGTTCACCACAGCACTCCTCTTCACTTGGTGGAGGCAACACATCTCCCCACCCAGAGCTGTCAGGGCAGACGCTGCTGCAAGTTACTATTATTCTAGCCCCTGCAGTAAGTCTCTACACGAGATGAAATAGCAATGACTGCCACTGCCAGCACGGCTGCAGCTCTGGCCATGCACAGCGTCCCACCCAGCACGACTCGGCTTGCCAGACCGACCCCGGAGGGACCGAAACAACGCGTGCGTGCAGGGCTGCAGGCGGGACAGCCTGTGGGCCAGATGACAAGCAGTCTCCTTTCCACCAGCACCCACCCAGGGTCCTTCTCTGGGCGTTCGGTGTATCTGCGGAAGCTGCATCCTACACGGGGTGTACCTACGCGATGCTCCAGCACAGACAGGAAGAAAAAAGCACCGTCCCATATCGTGGAACGAAAGAGATCTCTGAACAGAGTAGGAGGGGATGACTGCTGGCTTTCTAATATCAACTGTTCAGTTAATTCTCCACCACTGACTTAATGACTTAGGGTAAATTCACATGAGGGAAGCAAAAGTACCACTAAAATAGGTGTGATTGCTAATTACATATCCCTTTTGTGTATCAGCTCACTGCTGCCAGCCAGCAGCATTCCAGCAGCACAGGAAGTCATAGCCGCACTCAGACAGAAGAACCCCCATTTTGGGAAGGAGGAATAGTTGGAGCTCCGCAGAATTGAGAATAGCCAGGGAATACGCTGCAGCCTCAGGCAAGCAGAAAAGCTCTTAAGATGTAAGTGGGAGACATGCTTTCCAGCCTCTGCCACCCCTCAGTCCCCAGGTCTGAAGGATGCCAGCACAAATCAGCGTCGCCTCCCCTATCAACTGCACTGCTGTAAATAGAGCATCGCAGCACAGGGATTAACTTGGGCTGAATATATAACCCAGCAGTAATTACTAAATTGAGAGTGGAGTAAGAATATCTAACCTGTTGAACTTATTCCTCAATGTTGGGAGGAGATTCAGCACACAAGCTTTTATTCCTTCTCATCTACAGGTTTCTATTTACGGGTTTCTGATTTATATGGGAAAAGGAAGGAGAAGCTGAGAGGTGAAAACTCCAAACTCTCCCCATAGTTCTCAGGGAGTTTCTGACAACCCAAGATCACAGCATACTCCACAGAAATGGGAAGCATACCCTCCATACTCAGGCAGACTCACCTTAAAATCTGTGTTATTGATGTACTCAAACACCAGAGCTGGGGTCTTCGACTGCAAGAGAGAGAGAGTCATGGTTTAAAACCCCCTCTTGACCTTTCGTTGCTCTAAGAGACCCGAGAAAGCTTTTGCTTCCTGGCCAACCCTCACTGCGAAAAGCAGGGCAGGAGCAGCACAGCGAGAGAAACGCAGCCCTGCTCCCACAGCAGGCAGAGGCAAGCTCCACTCACACCCCACGCAGCAAGAGCCAGCACAGCGTTTTGGCTGGCGCTGGCCCTCCTCGTGACATGGAGCAGAGACAACACTGGGCAAGGCAAAAGGTGTCACCAGGGGCTAAGGCCTCACATCCCATCGCAGGAGGAAGGTCAGCCAGGACTGCCAATGCTACAGCAGCGTCATTTCCTCTCGTGACTGCCAGCAGACTGGGAGTCACAGTCCTCAGGCAGCTGCTAGTCAGGGGAAACTTCCTGGGAATGGTGGCTGTGCCGACCAAGGGTATGACCTCTGGTCACTGGGCAGGACAGCAACCAGAGAACAAAAGTGCTTAATATCCAATGGCCCTGGCACATGCCAGACAGAAGCTGGAAGGCTACAGGCTCTGTCTTCTTACGTAAGATTTGTAGGGCTACAGAACTTCTCCCCCCATCAGCCATGGGAAACTCACCGAAGACACAGAATGGGTGTAAAGGAGTCTGGGGAACACGGAGAGGAACTAATCCAAACCAACCCACCTTAGGGGACCCCAATGAGCTGGACACTGCTCACCCCAGGCTAGCACGAAGGCACAGGCAGCACCTAACCCGAGCTGAGAGCAGAAGCCAGGCAGCAGTGCCTGCCCCGTGCCTGCAGCTGGCAGGGGGGCAAGCCCACCACTCACCCCGCGACACACGGGCACCTACCACTGGATCCTTGACAGTGTCAATCAGATTAATGATGTTGGTGCCACCACGTAGATTCTCCAGAATCTTAACCTCACGTTTTATCTTCTTTTTCTTCACTGGCTTAAATAGACAAAAGAAATTAGAAGTGAGAGTCCTTTCAGATATTAACCCCAATTTGTGCCACCCACTTTGACCGGGCCACATCACCTCCTCTCCTCTGCTGCTCCCCCCTTCTCACGAGGGAACAAGTTTTGCTTCAAAGAGGAGACAGACACCTTGCGTGAACTAGGATCTCCCTTCTCATCAGTGAAAGCTTTTTGCTCATCAGGGGAAAAATCAAACCACTCTAAACTAATCAGGACCCCTAATCGGGACTCCAGTAAGTGTGGCCAGAAGTGCCATGGACTACTACATGGAAACCTCAACACACCCATTCTATGTTATGCACTTAGAGCCACAGGACAAGCACAGTGGACCTCATGCCTCATTTTTTTTATACCTTAATCCCAAGTCATTTCCCAAAGAGTACTTTAATCCAATAAAACAATGATCTGAGAGTCTCCAACACCAAGATTTCTAGTAAGCTCAGACACTGCCAGGCCTAACCATGTGCACGGGTCTTTCTCAACCACCCCAAGAGCACAGACCCAAGCGCACAGCACACCACTGCATCCGTATACCGTGATTATTTTTAAAGCTTACAGACGTTTTAAACGGTTTTTGATTCGTCTTCAAATCTGCAGAGTCCCAGGAACCTGGGACTGACTTTGCCTTCGCAAAGTAAGCTTTTCTCCGGACATCACCCTGCAGAGTGACAAAGAACAGCTGCTCCCAAGGCTGTTCTGGGAGCTTGGGTTAGCTTTTGCACTCTGCTGATCCAGCGGTTCCCTTCAACGCAAATGAATGATCATTTCTGTAACTCATCCCCTCCCAGGACAACTCTAGCTCAGGCCTGCTTCAAAGAAAAAGCAGCTTAGAGCAGCTAAGAGATAAGACTTTTTAAATGAGCCTTGGCTAGCAACTGGTGTGGGCATCACCAGTTGCAAGTCACTGAGTGTAGCAGCTGGAACATCCCCTCCTGCCCCAACAGTACCCCCACAGAGACATCTTGCAGGGACCGGTAAGCCCTTGCCCTGTCTGGAGGTTTGCTGATGAAAACACTCCTCTCCAGACACTTGGCTTTCTAGAACATTCAGCATCCGGCATGGAGCCTGGCGTGTGAGGAAGGGAGCGATGGGGAATGGCAAGAGGTACAAGGCACCTTACCGAAGCGACACACCTCAGGTGTCTACGTGAGGGACGAGCTCAACAGCTCACATGTGCTGCCTCACCTCTGCCGCTGCCTCCCACTTCGATGATGGCTGCAAAGTGCTGGTGGGGCGACTCCTGTTACAGGCAAATCCAGGGCAATCCTTGGATTCAGACCGCTCAGAGGAAATGTTTGAGCAGATGGGAAAAGGAACAGAAGCTTTTAGCGGGAAAATATGGCGTTTATACAAGTGAGAAAATATGCTGTCTTTCTAGGCTCTTCAGGTGGCTGAAACCATCAGATGTGAATCCTGTCCTTCTCCTCCTCCAAGTTAAAAGGCAGAAGGCTAGACTTTCAAGCCAAGAGATGAGAATCTCAGCCCGAAGCAAAGTGCCAAAAATAACACCAATGCCGGCACAGGGAGCGTCAGCACCTCATAAAGCCACTGTGGAAAACTGCAGCAAGGCTTCTGCAGCTGTCAGCCCCAGCTGGAGTGACACAGGGCAGGGCTGGCTGGGGAGCAACAGCCCCGGGGCAGCACCCAGACATGGCTGGAGCCAGCAGGAGGCTGGACAGACAGGCAGAAGCAGCGGGACCAGCAGAAGTGAAGGCTGCATATCTGAACCTGAGGGGAAGACGCTTCATTAGTGACTAATTTCATTTCTGTCAGCATTGGGACCGACACCACTCTTACATCACCCACATCCACTGATCTTACCAGAAGGCCACGATGGAAATAGAGGATGTAATTCGGTTATTCTGCTCGTCTGTGATGCACACACAAGCTGTTTTCCAAGGAAGTTCAAAGAGGGAGCTGAGCCACTGCCATCCTGAAGGCGCTCGCTGAGTGGCCTGGCTACCAACTGACATGCATCACAGCTTCTCCGCTGCGACACTCACACCTGATCGGGAGCTCAAACAGGGCCTCAACACAGCCGAAAGGACCTAAACCCCACTTTGAAATACCTTTTCCTTTGTACTGTAGTCATTTCAAGGGCCTTTTGCGTCACCTAGGTAGGGGAGGACATCCCTCCGAGATTTCCATTTCTCCTTCCATAGCAACCACCACTCCCACTGGGGCAGATGATGTTGCATTCCAGTCACTTCCACATTTCTACCCTTTTCAGGGTGGGAAAATCATGTCGTGCGACACCTCCACTAGAAATCTAACCCTACCCACAACATGTTTACTAAAAGACAAGAGCTGACAGAATCAGTGACTATGGGAAAAAAAGGAGAGAAGAAAGTTGGTCTTTCCTTAATGAAATGCCCGCAGACAACCACCACCAGCAGCATCTCCGGCATCACCGAGGGAAGACAGTCCAGCAAACACTGTCTCAGCAAGAGGGAGTGCTAAAAGCTGCTCGCCGTTTCCACATTTTCCTGCTAAGCTGTAGAAGCACAGAGCTCGGGCCAGGCTGTCGCACATGGCCTACGCTACCTCCACGTTGGCTGTGAGCTGGGGCAAGGGCCCCGCGAGCCTCGGGGCAGGGATGGGGTACGGGAAGCCCTGCTCGTTGCAGGGTCGTACGCAGTGCATCGTCAGAGTGCTCAGGACAGGGTTTTCCACCGCTAGGTCAGTGGGGGGGAGGTGGGGATAAATGTCACAGGCGATGTCGTAGCTTCCAAGCCCGGAAGTTTCCTTAGAGAGTAATGCAGGGGAACAGAATTTCCCCATTTCAGACTTGCAGGAGAAAACAGTGGCAACTCCTGGCCACCACCCTGCACAGCTTTCACCTTAGCAGCCTACCCAGTCACACGCCACCTCCAACCCACGTTGCCCCACGCCGCTGCTCCAGCCACAGCTGTACACACCATCTGCTATCCTGGAGCACATCACCGGGGATCAGTTTTTGCCCAGTAACCAATTCCAAACCTAAGCTCTTGCATGTGGCACGTCAAACAGCTCACTGCAAAGCACTCCAGCACGCGGCCAGCACTGCACTGGAGCTAACCATTCACAGCCAGAGAAACACTGCTGACTCCCCTCCTGCCCCCCACTACTGCTGAAACCACAGGCAACCAGCAGCATATCCTCCGAGCACCGGGATTAAGCCTGGGTTGCTACAACTGTCTCTCAGAGTCACCCGATCTGTCTCTCCATGGACACTGACTCCAAACACACGTGGATTAAATGTGAACTAACCGAAGCTATTATGGCCTCCAACCATCTGCCTCTCCCAGCAGGGACAGCTTCTAAAACACCGGCCCTTACAGCCGGAGTATTTTAACAGTACTCACTCAAGGCTAGTTTACTAAACCAGGCTATGAACAGCAGCATTTCAGGCTGTGTTGCCTACACGCTCTGTCCTCCAGCCCTGGGAGGAGGATTTCCAGCAGAAGAATGGGACAGGCGCTACACAAAATGAACCGCTCTCGAGTTTGATCTGGCTGAGTTTGCAAGGCAATGTTTTATACAGGTGCAGACTCCAACCCCATCTGATCCCAGAGCAGAGGCATTTCAAAGGTCTCCTCCATGCTGGGATTCTTCAGTGACCAGTGCGAGTCAAACCCTCAGTGTGGCCTTTCCCCTCGAGACAGGCTCCAACACAGACCCCTCAGCTCCACACAAACACCTATTTCCATGAAATATGTAAAAACTTGACAGCTTGGAGACTTCCGTGGCATTTGGTTGAAATTGGCCAACCAGTGCAAAAACTACTGGGGGGCGAGGAGGGGGAGAGAGGCTGACAGACAGCAGGATTGCATAAGGCTCGTTTCCATAGGAAACCAGGCTAAAAGACATGTCTCAGTTTAACCGTGTCTACACTGGGAGGGATTTAATTACTTCAACTGCAGCAGTACCCTTGGAACAACACGACTGTCTGGCACAAGCCAGTTTCCCAGGAAATTGCTTCCTTCCTCAGGCAAACTGGAAGCGAGGTGGCTCTAGACAGCGGAGAGAAATCCCGCAGCTCACAGCTGTCCGCTACGCTGACCGCCCAGAGCGGTGGGACAAGGTGACCTCCAGTCACAGGAGGATGGTCTCTGCCGGACCCAGCAGCTCTCACTCAACTGTCCCCAGCCAGCCACCCTTTGCTGCAGGTTTCCCACCCGACCAGCCAAAAGGATCCTGTGAGGATGCTTCAACCTGCTTGAAAGTCAGGCAGAAGAGGCAGCGACACTACCCCAACCACCTCTGCCCAAAGATGAGGAGCATTATGCGATGCCATCCCTCTGCAGAGGTGAGAAATGGCACGGGATCAGCAGTTGCTTTGCAGTCAGGTAGATACAGAAGAAAACACTTCTCTGACTGAGAGACCAGATCCTGGGTCATTTTCTGTGAGATCATGTAAACTTGTAAGCAGGGAGAGAGTCCAGCTGCAGCAAACACCAGCTGGGAGAATGAACATTGTTTGCTAAAATAAACCTTTAAATACAAGGCTGCACCATCACTTCCTGTCTTGAAAAAGTAAATGGCTGCCTGGTTAATCATCTTCTTTGCTTTGTTTCTAGCGTAAAAGGAGCACACTCTCTGTCAGATGCTTCAGTTCCAGCCTTCCCCAACAACCTGGGGACCCATCACTTGAATTCAAGCAAAGAGAGAAAATAGATTTGTTATCCAAAGTTCTCTGCATACTTCCACACCGAGAAAGAAAAGTAGTGACCAAGAAGGCACGTGAAATACAGGTTAAATCCAAAGCATCAAAATAATTTTACGTTAGCCAGAAGCAGACAGCGCACACAGTGCCAGCCGAGAAGCACACTCTGAAGGAGTCACAGAAGGTGCTGGGTTTTGCCCTGGGATTACCACAGCAGGGGAGGTGGTTTAGCAGTCAAAAGATAACAAATCCACGAGAAACTGAAGTCATTTATTCCACCGCTCCATAAAGAAAAAGCTCTGTTCTTTGCTCACCAAACCTGAATAGCCTGGAAACACCACGATGCTTCCAGCGAATGAGCAGGGAAATCTCAACACACAATGTCCAGGACCTGCAAAAGGCTCGAGAAGCATCTTGTCACAGGCTTTAAACATTTAAAAGCTGGCACTAGAAGCTCATTCGTCTCCAGCAAGTATTATCGAAAGGATCACAATAATCAGCCTATAAAGCCTGACGCCAATTGCTCAATAGGAAAATTGGCTTCAGAGCAGCAGTGCTTATTTTGCCAGACATCAGCTGGGAAACTAAATAATCATATTCAAAAGAGCTACAAAAATCAAGGAGCCCACTTGTGTTAATATTCTGACAGTCGTAAGATGCAAACAACTTCCATTATGGGAATTCACAACTTTCCCAAGCTGCTCCTGAATTTTAGAAAAAAGGGGAAAAACCCTACCCTGAAACTACTTTTATTTAAGTTTGGTAGAGTGTTTTGAAGGCATTCTTTCCTTCAGAATGCCTTTCCTCCTCTCACAGCGCATCACAAAACAGCCCTCCTGGGGCTTCGGCACTGCCCACGATGCACCCAGACCTCTGCAAGAAGCTAAAAGGGAGAGGCACGAGGACCAAGCCCCAGTCCCCACCATCACCGTTAGGAGGGATGGCAGTCATCCATTCAGGTTCTGCCCTAAGTCACCGCGAGCAGACACAGTGCTCTAACCTGCCCTCCTCGCAGGAGCCCCAGCTTGGCAGCTCGCCGGAACCTTGGTGCTGGAACACCACGGCAAGAGCCATCAGCTGCATCTCCCGGCACTGTCCCTGTTGGTCTCGGCTCCAAACAAGGCTGGGCTCCAGCAGCCAACTGTGCCAAGCTCAGTGCGGGCAACTGGTGTTTAAAAGAGAAGAGCTGTGTACCCGTCTCTCTTGCAAAAGGGCTCATTTCAAGACTGCCAGAGGAGGAAGTGGGCCAGGGAGAGCTGATTCAGTGCATGCAAACGCAGGAGGAGCAAGAGCCATAGACAGCTACCAGGAGCAGGCATCGAACAGCTCTGCTGGAAGGTCACCGATGCAGTCAAAAGCTCCAGCCTGAGGGACCAATATCATCCAATCCTATTTCCCTGTGCAATCCCTTCGGCACACCAGCATGGGAGTCGTTTCAGCCCTCATCTAGAGCATGCTGATGTATGTGGGCTCTAGAGCTTCTAGGGACAGAGGAGACTTTACCAGAGCCATGGGGTTACCTCCCCCAAATGATTCTCTACCTACTAGAGCGATGGTTGGAGTTCAGTGCTGGAAGGACCCTGCAGCAGTGCCTGATATGAGCAGCAGCTCCAGAGGGTTCACACGGCCCAAAAGGGGGAACAGGGGAAAAACAAAGCCAAACAAACAAGAATGCACTTGTGAAACCACGGACATGGTTGAAAGTTCCAGTTCATGGACTCAGCACAGAGGGACAAAAGCCACCAAAGGAGAAAGGGGCTATTTCATCACTGCTGCAGAACCTCTATTTCACTGGTCCCTCTCCTTGTAACCGCGTTCTTCCCCTAACCTCCGCCTGCGTGTTGTGCCTATGGAGACGGTAACCATACCAGGAGACAAAACAGTGTCTGTGTGGTGGGTTTAATGCTTCACAGGCAACACTGCACAGACACGTACGTGCACTGTGAAAGCAGGACTCCTGCACTGGGCTGACAATATGGATGCTATAATCTCCACCCTGAACGGACACTCAGATGGCAGCAATAAGCACAAGAGAACAGGCTGTGAAGGACTCTGTGGTGCAGCTGAAGCTCACCAACAGCCACACCTGTAGGTAACTAACAGCAGTCCTCTTGCCACACAGAATCACCCACAAAAGTTACAAGCAACACAGAAAGTTTATCTTTGGTTTCTAGAGCAGCAGCTTGCAATGCTGTTCACATCCCCAGGGAACGCTGCCTTCCCAGAACGCAGGATTTGCTTTCAAGGCGCATGAGGAGACCAGCAGACACTTTGGAGCTGCATTAGCAGACACACAAAATAAGAAGTTCATCAAAGAGACAGCACAAAGGTTGCAGACTGACCTCAGCAGTCCACCAGAAGTCTAAATTTACGTGGTTAGATATGAAAGAGCTGGTGTACTTTAGATACCTGCATTGGACAATGACACATGACTCACTGGAAACAAAGATGTCTTAAACTGCCTTTGCACATGCTGAGCAATGTCAGACCTCATCCCAGGAGTCAAACCTCAGCATCATATTTAAGCAAGACATAAAACTACGTACGGGACACATTCACATATGCCCTCTTCCTGGCTTGGTCCCTAAGCACGCAGGAAGCATTCCCAGAGCTGCACCGAGTCCAGCCTGATTAAAAAGCCCCCCCAAGAGCCTCCTTCTCCAGCTGCTGGCTAACTCCATGCCCTGCTACCCATGTAGGGTGGGAAGGTCTGTAGAGTGCAGAGCCCTCCCCCACCTACCAAGATGACTTCAGCCCCACGTCTTTTTTTGCTGAATCTTTGCTCCCTGAACAGGTGGAAGAATTTTCCTGGAAAAAGTGACATTAAGAGCATCATATTTGCAAAGAAAGGTACTTGACCCAGGAAATGGTAATGTCAGTCATCTGCATGATCTCAGTTCTGCTCCTTTGCTGACATGTTATGACCACAAGTAGCATCAGGAGCATATCACATTTTCCTGCAGGATTATGCTCAGTCCTGCACTTGGGGTAGCAGAACAGAAAAGCAATGCTGGGGACTGGCCAGGGAAACAGAGCCTCTTGCTTTATGCAAGCCCAAAAGGCCTGGGGCACTGTGATACCAATCAGATCCATTAGCCCCGTAGCCTTGTCCAGTGCTAAGTCTTCACAGGGCACTTAAACAAACAAGGCAAGCGCCGGCAGAAGAGGAAGAGCAGTTATCTCCTTCGTGCAGCACTTGACTAGGACCTATGCTCTGGTCTCAGCTTTGTTGAGGCTAAGGGACTTGCCCAAAGTCACACAGGAAATCTCTGTGGCTCAGTTCTGCATGAGAGAAAAGGCGATAAAATTTCCTGACCTCTCTGGAGGAGGGTACAAGATGTTCAGGTAGCACAGCACCAAAGGAGGGAGGAAAAAAGGCAAGGGAAGTACTTGCTACACACTAACTTGAGCTCAGTAAGGATAAGCTGCTTCAAAGAGCAAGGCTGGGAAGAGACACCAGTCACCTCCCAGGAGGCGCAGATATTAAAACAGTGACTCTTGCTAAAAATCACTCAAACACATCACAAATTGTCATCTCAAAAAACCTTAAAGAGAAAGGAGCAACTGTGCTGAACACCTACATCCAGTGCCCAGCAAGTCTCCCCCTTTATCCCACCCTTACAGCCACATAAAAACCTGAAGACTTTTGGTTGCATTTCCCAGCTCACAGGATCCAGCCTGAATTAGGAGGAACAGAGAGACCCAGCCTCTTGGCTAAGGCTCCACTGTAGGTACAGCGAAGTACATTTGCAATTAAGTTTGAGTCTAGCTGCAGGAAACCAGAGGCACTTCCCACCAATCAGTGATGTTATTGCCACACTTCACAGGTTTTCATAACATACACAATGTGGTGCTCCCATACTCACTTTTCACTGACCCACTTTCCACTGAGAAGGAAGTTCATCTTTATTTATCTGGACTTTCTGCTTTTCCTTGCCCACTCACAGGAACACTGTCTGCATGT
Source organism: Eurypyga helias (assembly GCF_000690775.1). Lineage (NCBI taxonomy): Eukaryota > Metazoa > Chordata > Aves > Eurypygiformes > Eurypygidae > Eurypyga > Eurypyga helias. The sequence goes on along the minus strand of NW_010244699.1, from coordinate 1,955 downwards.
TAATGCAAGTGGAGGGAGCCAGGGGAACTGGTGGCAACACCACCTGCTTCAGATCTGGGACAATCCAGTCCCCTGCTCGCAGGGCATTAAGGCAACAGATTCAGGCCTGAAGGAGCACCCAGCCGCCCTCGGATGACTCTTGCCAGCTGACTCACAGTCCAATGCTGACAGGCTCCCTAGACGCGACAGAGTTCGGTCGCCGCAGGGAGAGGAGCATTGCTCCAGGGGAGGCTCTTTAGGCTGGGAAAAGGCAAGGAGGAAGACTTCTGATGGCTTTCCTTCCAGTATCTTCTCAGCCTCATGGTGCCTTTCTATGTGGCACGAGACCCAGGGTCTCAACAAACAGCAGTCCTGAAGAGACCATCAGGGTCTCCAGAGCAGCGTACAGAAGCACAGTTTCCCCAGCTACCTTTGACTACTCTCGTAGCAGAAAATCCCGCATGGTGCTACTTAAAAAACCCAAAACCACATAAAGCATCCAAAGGAGAGGGAGGCCCAAACAGCATGCCAGAGAAACTCAGCTTGGTGAGAACACGTGAGCCTCACCACTCTGCCCTGATGTCAAGCTCAGCCACAGGGATTCTCCCAGACAGCTCACCTGGCCGCCACCACCACAGCCAAAGCAGGGGTGTGCGAACCTCCTCCCAGAGGCAGATGAGAGATCACACCTTGCCTTGGAGCGGCCGCCGGATAAACCGTGACAAGTTCTTTGGGAAGCCAAGGAAGATTCCAAGGAAGCAGGAACAGCGAGCAAGTGGGATATCAGCAAAGACAAAACAAGACAGCTAGCCACACGACTGGAGCTCTGCAGAGACACATGTCCCAGGTAGCTGCTAGTCTTAGTGACTGCAAGGGCAGCTTAAGCTCAGACCCCCCTACATGCTGCGGATCAACCTGTGTCCAAATTCTCAGAACACCCCTGGTCATACACCGGCTCCCACATGCTCTTGGGGAACAAGTGACAAGCATTGCTGGTCCAGCAAGTGACAGCCACAAGTGTCAGCCAAGCCAAAACCAAAAGCATCTCAACTCTAACCTTTCATTTCTGGTTGTTTAGCACCCCTGTCTATCCCCAGATCACCACCACAGATTGCTGCTAGGACAGTTACCACAGCTCACTGTGAGCATGTTGCTTCAGTGTCAGACACAGCAAGGCATGCCCTGCAGCAGCTGACCCATGCATTCAGCCCCCCAAACTACAACCCGTTACTGCTGCACAAAGGTCCTTGCAGCCTGACCCCGCTGTGGCCCACACACCAGAACACAGGTCACTGATGATGCCAAACTTCAGACAGCCTCTTTCAGCCTCCTCAAGCTTCCATGGTGGTTTTGGCCTGCCTGTGGTGGAGTTCTATGTCAGACGCAATAAAGGACTAAGTTTTGCCTGCTTTTTTGTCTGCTGAGCGTCCCATAGCCTGGTTTTGTAAAGGCCACATGGCCGCTGTCTAGAGCTTAACAGAAGGATTGGACAGGAGAGGTGGAGACATCAAAACATGGCCACAGCACATGAGATACCAAATCCATATCCAAACCCACGGTCCCAATGCCCTTAATGAGAAAACAAGTCTCAGGGTGAAAGACATCCAACACTCCTTTGGCCCTCCAACCCTGCTCCTCTCCCCCTCACTTCCAGGCACCATCAACGTGACACTCACCTTGAGGATCTTCACGACGACCCTCTCGTTGTTGGTGATGTTGATGGCCTCGAAGACCTCGCTGTACTTCCCTCGCCCCAGCTTGCGAACCAGCTGGTAATCGTCTTGATTGCTGCGGGCACCAAGAGAGAGGAGGAGGATAACTGACAGGGCAGCAGGCCGGGGAGGGGGAGGTGGCGCTGTCCCAGCCCCCCCCTCAGCCGCCCACAGCCCCTCGGAGTCACCCCAAAACGGGGAGGGAGGACAGGAAGCCCTCCCCGTGGGCTGAGGCCCGCAGGAGGGTGCGTGGCCTCCGGCGGC